>NC_051334.1:91824060-92124060 GCF_015220235.1 Choloepus didactylus | reverse complement strand
ATTATATTACCTTACATTGAAAAAGGGACTTTTCAGGTGTGATTAAGTTAAAGGGGTGAGACGAGGAGATTATCCTGGACTGAGTGGGCACAACTGACTCACATGCATCCTTACTAATAATGAAACTCTTTCAGCTATTAGCAGAGGGACATGTAACTAAGGAAGAATGGTTAGAGGGACTTAATGTTGCTGGATTTGAAGACAGAGGAAGGGGGTCATGAAAATACAACATACAAAAGCATATGGGATGCAGCTGAAACAGTGATTAGAGGGAATTTATAGATGTAATTGACTACATTATAAAAGAAGAAAGATCTTACATTTGTAAAATAGCCTTTCTAAAGGAACTAGAAAAAGAAGAGCAAACTGAACCCAAAGTTAGAAAAAGGAAGGAAGCAATCAAGATTAAATCTCAAATAAAAGAATCTGAAGATAGAAAAGCAATGGAGAAACTCAAAGAAACCAAAAACTGTCTCTCTGTAAGATAAAAGAAAGATAAATATTATCTAGGCTGACCAAGTGAAAAAGGGGTAAGGATCAAATTATTACAATCAGGAACGAAAGAATCAACCTTATAGAAATAAAAAATATATATAAAGGAATATTATGAGCAATAGTATGTTAAAAACATACCTAGAATGACACAAATAACCCAAACTGAATAAAGAATAAATAGAAGATCTGAATAAATCAATAACAGATGAAAATAACCCCAATTGATAATTTATATTTCCTATAAAGAAAGCCCAGGCTAAGATGGTTTCACTGGTGAATTCTAACCAACATTTAAAAAAAGTTAATACCAATTACACACAAGTGATTACAAATGTAGTGGAGAGGGCTATGCTACCTAACTCACTATAAAAGGCCAATATCACCAGGATATCAAAAGCAGATAAAGGCCCTAAAATAAAAATAGTGCAGACTAATGATTCTAATTAATTTTGGAAAAACTGCACAACAATTAATAACAAACCAAATCTAGTAACATACAAAATTGATTACACCATGACCAAGTGGGATTTATCCCAAGAATGCTAGATCACTTTATCATCTGAAAATAAATTATTGTAAGTAATGTAATTAACAAAAATCTAATGATCATCTCAGACTCACTAAAAGCATTTGACAAAATTCAACACTTTTCATTATAAAAACACTCAACAAACTGGGAATAGAAGGGAACATCCTTTACCTGAAAGACATTTGTGAAAAGCCCACAGCTAGCATCATCCTTAATGGTGTAAGAATGATTGCTTTGCCTTTAGATCAGGAATAAAACAAGGAACTGTGTTCTTACCACAGCTATTCAGCAGTGTACTGAAGTTTCTAGTAAGGCTAGGCAAGAAAAATAAATAAAAGGTACTGACTGGAAAAGAAGAATAAAAATAGTCTCTGCAGATTTCATGATCTTAGAAAATTATAAGTATTGGATTTTCCTATAGAAAATTCTAAGGAATTTACTAACAGCCTACTAGAACCATTAAACAAGTTCATTAAGTTACAGGGCAAAGTACAATATCAATATGGAAAAATCCATTTTATTTCTGTACATAAGGAATGAGCAATCAGAAAATTAAATTAAGAAATCTATCCATTTACAGTAACATCAAAAAGAAAAAAATAATTGGGAAAAATTTAACAGAAGGATTACAAAACTCACTCTGAAAACTACAAAACATTGTTGAAAGAAATTAAGTATCTAAGAAAAGATCTAATAAAAAGCTGGCACTTTTCTTGAATTGACAACTTGATCTTAAAATTCCTAAGGATATTCAAAGGACCCAAACAACAAAGCCAATCTGAAAAAAAGAACAAAATTGAAAGACTCACACTTCAAATTTACACATCTTTCTCCAAAGTTACAATAATGAAGCTAATTTCATGCTGGCATAAAGGTACATATTCAGATCAGTGGAATCAAATTTGGGTTCCAGAATTAAGCAATTGTATTTACAATTTTGACAAGGGTGGCAAGAAATCCAATGGGCAAAAAATAGTCTTTTTTGGAATATTACAGAGATGAATAATGTGATAGTAGGATCATCTCATTTCATGGTGTAATGAAAAATGAAAAATGTGGTAGTAGGATCATCTCATTTCATGGTGTAATCAAATGCAGATGTCTCCCTCCATCAGAGAAATTAATGATCTAGAAATACAGACTGGAATTAAATGGATTGAAACCCTGGAACCAGATTGGATACACTGAACAACCACAGAAGAGCTGTGCCAAGGAAGAGGCCACAAAGTTTCAAGCTTTCATAATGAGTTATTGCACCAACCAGAGCCCATTTCCCATTATTCAGTACCACAACAGGGGCTGTGGAAATAGTGATGGCTGTGGAAAAGGCAGCCTGGATTCCAGAAGCATCAAAATGGGGCCACGTTGAGTAGAGGAAACCTTGCCCACTAAAAAGTATGACTGAAATTTGAGATTTGTCTGGGGGATCCCTGGCAGACTAGCACAGATGCTAACTTTGGTTATGGCTCTCTTGGCAGCAGTGACTTCCAACTTCCCACCAGCATCTCCTGGCTGATTGGAGAGGCAGTGAAACTTTTGTTTTGTTTTATTTCTTTCTTTTCTTTATTCTGTCTAGTCTAGTGGATCCTTGAAGGACCAGTGTAGATGCCAACCTAAATCTCAGCCCTCTTGGTAGGACTGGCTTCCCCCTGGTATTTGTTGAGATATCATGGAGGTGATCCCTCCACCACTTTTTTTTTTATGCTCTGACAGATACCCAAGGAAAAGTAAAAAACAGAAAGTTTCAGTCCTCAGTAGGTAAAAAAATCCAAAATCCCTGAGGCCTAAGGATTAGGAGAACTAGATTTCCAGAGTGACTAAACTATAATATTCAAACAAAAATACAAAACATACTGGGAGACAGGAAAGTATGGCCTTGTCACAAGAAATAAATAATTCAAGTAAAATATCTAGAGGAAGCCCAGTCACAAAAATTACTAATCAAAGTTTTTACATCAATTGTAAGATTAGATCAATGATCAAAAGGAAAACAAAGAACAAAAGGAAAATGTTATAGAATGAAAATGAGAATTTGAATGAGATAAAAATTACAACAGAATCCAACATTATATTCAAAAGACTAGGAGGCGGGGCAAGATGGCAGACTGGTGAGCTGTATGTTTTAGTTACTCCTCCAGGAAAGTAGGTAAAAAGCCAGGAACTGCGTGGACTGGACACCACAGAGCAATCTGTCTTTGGGCATACTTCATACAACACTCATGAAAACGTGGAACTGCTGAGATCAGCGAAATCTGTAAGTTTTTGCGGCCAGGGGACCCGCGCCCCTCCCTGCCAGGCTCAGTCCCGGGGGAGGAGGGGCTGTCAGCTCCAGGAAGGAGAAGGGAGAATTGCAGTGGCTGCTCTCATCGGAAACTCATTCTACTGATTCAAACTCCAACCATAGATAGACTGAGGCCAGACACCAGAGACTCTGAGAGCAGCCAGCCCAGCAGAGAGGAGACGGGCATAGAAGGAAAACAACACGAGAAGCTCCAAAGTAAAAGCAGAGGATTTTTGGAGTTCTGGTGAACACAGAAAGGGGAAGGGCGGAGATCAGGCCTTGAGGCGCATATGCAAATCCCGAAGCAAGGCTGATCTCTCTGCCCAGGGCACCTTTCCTTAATGGCCCTGGTTGCTTTGTCTATTAGCATTTCAATAACCCATTAGATCTCTGAGGAGGGCCGGTTTTTTTTTTTTTAAATCCTTTTTGCTTTTTCTAAAACAATTACTCTAAGAAGCTCAATACAGAAAGCTTCAAAGAATTGAAATTTGGGCATGTCAAGTCAAGAGCAGAAATAAGAGAGCTCTGAGACAAAAGGCAATAATCCAGTGGCTGAGAAAATTCACTAAACAACACAACTTCCCAAGAAAAGGGGGGTGTCCGCTCACAGCCACCATCCTGGTGGACAGGAAACACTCCTGCCCATCGCCAGCCCCATAGCCCAGAGCTGCCCCAGACAACCCAGTGTGACGGAAGTGCTTCAAATAACAGGCACACACCACAAAACTGGGCGTGGACATTAGCCTTCCCTGCAACCTCAGCTGAATGTCCCAGAGCTGGGAAGGGGGAGCAGTGTGAATTAACAGAGCCCCATTCAGCCATCATTTGAGCAGACTGGGAGCCTCCCAACACAGCCCAGCAGCCCAGAACTGCCCTGGGGGGACGGCACTCACCTGTGACATAGCACAGTCATCCCTCAACAGAGGACCCGGGGTGCACAGCCTGGAAGAGGGGCCCACTTGCAAGTCTCAGGAGCCATACGCCAATACCAAAGACTTGTGGGTCAGTGGCAGAGACAAACTGTGGCAGGACTGAACTGAAGGATTAGACTATTGCAGTAGCTTTAAAACTCTAGGATCATCAGGGAGATTTGATTGTTAGGGCCACCCCCCCTCCCCGACTGCCCAGAAACACGCCCCACATACAGGGCAGGCAACACCAACTACACACGCAAGCTTGGGACACCAATTGGGCCCCACAAGACTCACTCCCCCACTCACCAAAAAGGCTAAGCAGGGGAGATCTGGCTTGTGGAGAACAGGTGGCTCGTGGACGCCACCTGCTGGTTAGTTAGAGAAAGTGTACTCCACGAAGCTGTAGATCTGATAAATTAGAGATAAGGACTTCAACTGGTCTACAAACCCTAAAAGAACCCTATCAAGGACAGCAAATGCCACGAGGCCAAAAACAACAGAAAATTATAAAGCATATGAAAAAACCAGACGATATGGATAACCCAAGCCCAAGCACCCAAATCAAAAGACCAGAAGAGACACACCTAGAGCAGCTACTCAAAGAACTAAAGATGAACAATGAGACCCTAGTACGGGATATGAAGGAAATCAAGAAGACCCTAGAAGAGCATAAAGAAGACATTGCAAGACTAAATAAAAAATGGATGATCTTATGGAAATTAAAGAAACTGTTGACCAAATTAAAAAGATTCTGGACACTCATAGTACAAGACTAGAGGAAGTTGAACAACGAATCAGTGACCTGGAAGATGACAGAATGGAAAATGAAAGCATAAAAGAAAGAATGGGGAAAAAAATTGAAAAACTCGAAATGGACCTCAGGGATATGATAGATAATATGAAGCGTCCGAATATAAGACTCATTGGTGTCCCAGAAGGGGAAGAAAAGGGTAAAGGTCTAGGAAGAGTATTCAAAGAAATTGTTCGGGAAAACTTCCCAAATCTTCTAAACAACATAAATACACAAATCATAAATGCTCAGCGAACTCCAAATAGAATAAATCCAAAAAAACCCACTCCGAGACATATACTGATCACACTGTCAAACATAGAAGAGAAGGAGCAAGTTCTGAAAGCAGCAAGAGAAAAGCAATTCACCACATACAAAGGAAACAGCATAAGACTAAGTAGTGACTACTCAGCAGCCACCATGGAGGCGAGAAGGCAATGGCACGATATATTTAAAATTCTGAGAGAGAGGAATTTCCAGCCAAGAATACTTTATCCAGCAAAGCTCTCCTTCAAATTTGAGGGAGAGCTTAAATTTTTCACAGACAAAGAAATGCTGAGAGAATTTGCTAACAAGAGACCTGCCCTACTGGAGATACTAAAGGGAGCCCTACAGACAGAGAAACAAAGACAGGACAGAGAGACTTGGAGAAAGGTTCAGTACTAAAGAGATTCGGTATGGGTACAATAAAGGATACTAATAGAGAGAGGGAAAAATATGGCAAACATAATCCAAAGGATAAGATGGCCGATTCAAGAAATGCCTTCACGGTTTTAACGTTGAATGTAAATGGATTAAACTCCCCAATTAAAAGATATAGATTCGCAGAATGGATCAAAAAAAATGAACCATCAATATGTTGCATACAAGAGACTCATCTTAGACACAGGGACACAAAGAAATTGAAAGTGAAAGGATGGAAAAAAATATTTCATGCAAGCTACAGCCAAAAGAAAGCAGGTGTAGCAATATTAATCTCAGATAAAATAGACTTCAAATGCAGGGATGTTTTGAGAGACAAAGAAGGCCACTACATACTAATAAAAGGGGCAATTCAGCAAGAAGAAATAACAATCGTAAATGTCTATGCACCCAATCAAGGTGCCACAAAATACATGAGAGAAACATTGGCAAAACTAAAGGAAGCAATTGATGTTTCCACAATAATTGTGGGAGACTTCAACACATCACTCTCTCCTATAGATAGATCAACCAGACAGAAGACCAATAAGGAAATTGAAAACCTAAACAATCTGATAAATGAATTAGATTTAACAGACATCTACAGGACATTACATCCCAAATCACCAGGATACACATACTTTTCTAGTGCTCACGGAACTTTCTCCAGAATAGATCATATGCTGGGACATAAAACAAGCCTCAATAAATTTAAAAAGATTGAAATTATTCAAAGCACATTCTCTGACCACAATGGAATACAATTAGAAGTCAATAACCATCAGAGACTTAGAAAATTCACAAATACCTGGAGGTTAAACAACACACTCCTAAACAATCAGTGGGTTAAAGAAGAAATAGCAAGAGAAATTGCTAAATATATAGAGACGAATGAAAATGAGAACACAACATACCAAAACCTATGGGATGCAGCAAAAGCAGTGCTAAGGGGGAAATTTATAGCACTAAACGCATATATTAAAAAGGAAGAAAGAGCCAAAATCAAAGAACTAATGGATCAACTGAAGAAGCTAGAAAATGAACAGCAAACCAATGCTAAACCAAGTAGAAGAAAAGAAATAACAAGGATTAAAGCAGAAATAAATGACATAGAGAACAAAAAAACAATAGAAAGGATAAATATCACCAAAAGTTGGTTCTTTGAGAAGATCAACAAGATTGACAAGCCCCTAGCTAGACTGACAAAATCAAAAAGAGAGAAGACCCATATAAACAAAATAATGAATGAAAAAGGTGACATAACTGCAGATCCTGAAGAAATTAAAAAAATTATAAGAGGATATTATGAACAACTGTATGGCAACAAACTGGATAATGTAGAAGAAATGGACAATTTCCTGGAAACATATGAACAACCTAGACTGACCAGAGAAGAAATAGAAGACCTCAACCAACCCATCACAAGCAAAGAGATCCAATCAGTCGTCAAAAATCTTCCCACAAATAAATGCCCAGGGCCAGATGGCTTCACAGGGGAATTCTACCAAACTTTCCAGAAAGAACTGACACCAATCTTACTCAAACTCTTTCAAAACATTGAAAAAAATGGAACACTACCTAACTCATTTTATGAAGCTAACATCAATCTAATACCAAAACCAGGCAAAGATGCTACAAAAAAGGAAAACTACCGGCCAATCTCCCTAATGAATATAGATGCAAAAATCCTCAACAAAATACTTGCAAATCGAATCCAAAGACACATTAAAAAAATCATACACCATGACCAAGTGGGGTTCATTCCAGGCATGCAAGGATGGTTCAACATCAGAAAAACAATCAATGTATTACAACACATTAAAAACTCGAAAGGGAAAAATCAATTGATCATCTCAATAGATGCTGAAAAAGCATTTGACAAAATCCAACATCCCTTTTTGATAAAAACACTTCAAAAGGTAGGAATTGAAGGAAACTTCCTCAACATGATAAAGAGCATATATGAAAAACCCACAGCCAGCATAGTACTCAATGGTGAGAGACTGAAAGCCTTCCCTCTAAGATCAGGAACAAGACAAGGATGCCCGCTGTCACCACTGTTATTCAACATTGTGCTGGAAGTGCTAGCCAGGGCAATCCGGCAAGACAAAGAAATAAAAGGCATCCAAATTGGAAAAGAAGAAGTAAAACTGTCATTGTTTGCAGATGATATGATCTTATATCTAGAAAACCCTGAGAAATCAACGATACACCTACTAGAGCTAATAAACAAATTTAGCAAAGTAGCGGGATACAAGATTAATGCACATAAGTCAGTAATGTTTCTATATGCTAGAAATGAACAAACTGAAGAGACACTCAAGAAAAAGATACCATTTTCAATAGCAACTAAAAAAATCAAGTACCTAGGAATCAACTTAACCAAAGATGTAAAAGACCTATACAAAGAAAACTACATAACTCTACTAAAAGAAATAGAAGGGGACCTTAAAAGATGGAAAAATATTCCATGTTCATGGATAGGAAGGCTAAATGTCATTAAGATGTCAATTCTACCCAAACTCATCTACAGATTCAATGCAATCCCAATCAAAATTCCAACAACCTACTTTGCAGACTTGGAAAAGCTAGTTATCAAATTTATTTGGAAAGGGAAGATGCCTCGAATTGCTAAAGACACTCTAAAGAAGAAAAACGAAGTGGGAGGACTTACACTCCCTGACTTTGAAGCTTATTATAAAGCCACAGTTGCCAAGACAGCATGGTACTGGCACAAAGATAGACATATAGATCAATGGAATCGAATTGAGAATTCAGAGATAGACCCTCAGATCTATGGCCGACTGATCTTTGATAAGGCCCCCAAAGTCACCGAACTGAGCCATAATGGTCTTTTCAACAAATGGGGCTGGGAGAGTTGGATATCCATATCCAAAAGAATGAAAGAGGACCCCTACCTCACCCCCTACACAAAAATTAACTCAAAATGGACCAAAGATCTCAATATAAAAGAAAGTACCATAAAACTCCTAGAAGATAATGTAGGAAAACATCTTCAAGACCTTGTATTAGGAGGCCACTTCCTAGACTTTACACCCAAAGCACAAGCAACAAAAGAGAAAATAGATAAATGGGAACTCCTCAAGCTTAGAAGTTTCTGCACCTCAAAGGAATTTCTCAAAAAGGTAAAGAGGCAGCCAACTCAATGGGAAAAAATTTTTGGAAACCATGTATCCGACAAAAGACTGATATCTTGCATATACAAAGAAATCCTACAACTCAATGACAATAGTACAGACAGCCCAATTATAAAATGGGCAAAAGATATGAAAAGACAGTTCTCTGAAGAGGAAATACAAATGACCAAGAAACACATGAAAAAATGTTCAGCTTCACTAGCTATTAGAGAGATGCAAATTAAGACCACAATGAGATACCATCTAACACCGGTTAGAATGGCTGCCATTAAACAAACAGGAAACTACAAATGCTGGAGGGGATGTGGAGAAATTGGAACTCTTATTCATTGTTGGTGGGACTGTATAATGGTTCAGCCACTCTGGAAGTCAGTCTGGCAGTTCCTTAGAAAACTAGATATAGAGCTACCATTCGATCCAGCGATTGCACTCCTCGGTATATACCCGGAAGATCGGAAAGCAGTGACACGAACAGATATCTGCACGCCAATGTTCATAGCAGCATTATTCACAATTGCCAAGAGATGGAAACAACCCAAATGTCCTTCAACAGATGAGTGGATAAATAAAATGTGGTATATACACACGATGGAATACTACGCGGCAGTAAGAAGGAACGATCTGGTGAAACATATGACAACATGGATGAACCTTGAAGACATAATGCTGAGCGAAATAAGCCAGGCACAAAAAGAGAAATATTATATGCTACCACTAATGTGAACTTTGAAAAATGTAAAACAAATGGTTTATAATGTAGAATGTAGGGGAACTAGCAGTAGAGAGCAATTAAGGAAGGGGGAACAATAATCCAGGAAGAACAGATAAGCTATTTAACGTTCTGGGGATGCCCAGAAATGACTATGGTCTGTTAATTTCTGATGGTTGTAGTAGGAACAAGTTCACTGAAATGTTGCTATATTATGTAACTTTCTTGGGGTAAAGTAGGAACATGTTGGAAGTTAAGCAGTTATCTTAGGTTAGATGTCTTTTTCTTACTCCCTTGCTATGGTCTCTTTGAAATGCTCTTTTATTGTATGTTTGTTTTCTTTTTAACTTTTTTTTTCATACAGGTGATTTGAAAAAAGAAGGGAAAGTTAAAAAAAAAAAAAAAAAAAAAGAAAAGAAAAAAGACAAACAAGGGGAAAAAAAAAAAAAAAAGATGTAGTGCCCCCTTGAGGAGCCTGTGGAGAATGCAGGGGTATTCGCCTACCCCACCTCCATGGTTGCTAACATGACCACAGACATAGGGGACTGGTGGTTTGATGGGTTGAGCCCTCTACCATAAGTTTTACCCTTGGGAAGACGGTTGCTGCAAAGGAGAGGCTAGGCCTCCCTGTATTTGTGCCTAAGAGTCTCCTCCTGAATGCCTCTTTGTTGCTCAGATGTGGCCCTCTCTCTCTGGCTAAGCCAACTTGAAAGGTGAAATCACTGCCCTCCCCCCTACGTGGGATCAGACACCCAGGGAAGTGAATCTCCCTGGCAAGGTGGAATATGACTCCCAGGGAGGAATGTAGACCTGGCACCGTGGGACGGAGAACATCTTCTTGACCAAAAGGGGGATGTGAAAGGAAATGAAATAAGCTTCAGTGGCAGAGAGATTCCAAAAGGAGCCGAGAGGTCACTCTGGTGGGCACTCTTATGCACACTTTAGACAACCCTTTTTAGGTTCTAAAGAATTGGGGTAGCTGGTGGTGGATACCTGAAACTATCAAACTACAACCCAGAACCCATGAATCTCGAAGACAGTTGTATAAAAATGTAGCTTATGAGGGGTGACAATGGGATTGGGAAAGCCATAAGGACCAAACACCACTTTGTCTAGTTTATGGATGGATGTGTAGAAAAGTAGGGGAAGGAAACAAACAGACAAAGGTACCCAGTGTTCTTTTTTACTTCAATTGCTCTTTTTCACTCTAATTATTATTCTTGTTATTTTTGTGTGTGTGCTAATGAAGGTGTCAGGGATTGATTTAGGTGATGAATGTACAACTATGTAATGGTACTGTAAACAATCGAAAGTACAATTTGTTTTGTATGACTGCGTGGTATGTGAATATATCTCAATAAAATGATGATTTAAAAAAAAAAAAAAAGACTATACACCATGGCAAAGTGATATTTAACCCAGTAATAAAGGGTGTTTCAATATGTGAAAAGCACTTAAAGTAATACATGACATTAATAGAACAAAGGAAAAATAATCTCAATATATTTAAAAAAGCATTTGACAATTCAACACCCTGTTATGACAAAAAACACTCAGAATGTAAGGAAAGGAAGGGAACATCCTAAACATGATCAAGGGCAGTTATGAAAAACCTACAGATAACATCATACTCAGTGGTGCAAATTAAAACATTTCATCTAAGATCAGCTACAAATCAACTTTGCCTGCTTTCATAATGGATATTCAACATTGTGCTAGAAGATCTAACCAGAGCAATAAGACAAGTAAAACAGACAAATGTTTCCAAATTGGAAACAAAGAAGCAAAACTATATCTATTCATAGATGGTGTGATTCTTTATATAGAAAATCCAAAAGAAATCACAAGAAATCTACTACAGTTAATAAAGTAATTCAGAATATTTGCAGTGTAAAAGACCTCCACTCAAAACTCAATTGTATTTCTATATTCTAACCATGAACAATCCAAATAGAAAGTTAAGAAAAAGGTTAAATTTCTATAGCATCTAAAATAATGAAATATCTAGGGATAAATTTATCTGAGGAGGTCAAGAACTTGTACATTGAATACTACAAAACTCTATTAAAAGTAATTAAAGAAGATCTAAATAAATGGCAAGACATCCTGTGTTCATGGATTAGAAATCTTATTTCTTTTTCAAGATGGCAATACTACACAGAGACCTACAGATTCAATGCACTCCCTTTGAAAGTTACAGTAGCCTTTTCCTGCAGAAATTTAAAAGTCAGTCTATTCTTAAAATTCATATGGAAGTGGGAGTGCAACCACCTTGCCAAAACATTTTTGAAAAAGAACAAAATTGGGGGTGCACACTCTCCAATTTTAAAGTTTCTACTAAGCTGCAGTAATCAAAACAGTGTGATACTGGCATGAAGAAAGACATATAAACCAAGAAAATGGAAAGTCCAAAGATAAACCCACACATCTATGGCCAATTAATTTTTGACAATGGTTTCAAGTACATTCAATGGGGAAAGATAATCTCTCCAACAATTGTCACTGGGAAAATTGGATATATCCACATACAAAAGAATGATGTTAGACCTCTACCACACACCGTATACAAAAATTAACTCAAAATTGGTCAAGGACCTAAATATAAGAGGAATTAAAGCCATAAATGTCTTAGATCATAACATAGGGACAATTATTATGTTATTGGATTTGGCAATGGATTCTTAGTTATGACATCAAATTCATGAGCAACGAAAGAAAATTTAAGTAAATTAGAGTACATCAAAAATAAAAACTTTTGTGCATCAAAGGACATTGTTGAGAAAGTGAAAAGATAACCTACAGAATGGGAAACATTTTTGCAAGTCATATACCTGATAAAGGTGTATTATCCAGAATACATAAAGAACATCTACAACTCAACAACAAAATGACACACAACATGATTTTAGAAAGGGGGAAAGGACTTAAACAGATATTTTACCAAAGAGGAATAATAAGTAGTCAATAAGTATTTGAAAAGATGCTTGCCATCATAACCTTTACGGTAAAACAAATCAAAACCATAATTATATAACACTACACACCCACAGGATGACTATTATCAAAAAAAGAAAAAGAAAAGAAGAGTTGAAGAGGTCTTGTGAATTGTCAGTGAGAATGAGAAGTTTTGCAGCCATTGAGGAAAGCAATATGAAGGTTTCTCAAAGAGTTAAATATAGAATTATCATATGAACCTTCAATTCCACTCCTTTTTATGTGCCCAAAGAAATTGAGAAAAGGGACTCAAAAAGATGATTTATGTGCCAATAGTCATAGAAGCATTATTTCCTATAGCCACAAAATGGAAAAAATGCCATATCCAACAACAAATGAATGGATATACAAAATGTGGTAAACACACACACAGTGGGATATTACTCTGCCATAAGAAGGTATGAATTTCTGAGGCATACCTTAGCATGAATGAAATAACGTTATGCTGAGTGAAATAAGATAGGCACTTGGGGACAAATATTATGATTTTAGTTGTATGAAATATATAGAAATAGCATATTTGTAGAGACAGAAAATAGTTTATAGATTGCTAAGGGATAGAGAAGAGGGAAAGAGGGAATGATGCTTCATGTGTGTAGAGTGTTTCTAAATTTTGGAAATAAATAAATAAATATTCCAAAAACTAGTCTCATTAACAAAGGTTACTTGCACAACTGGTAATGCCCATGCTAAAGAACTGAAGTTGTATCCATTCCTTACAACATAAACGTGAATTAACTCAAAATAGGTATAGATCAAAGTTAAGAAATGAAACTACAAAATCCTTAGAAGAAAATATGAGTAAATCTCTTTGATTTTGAGTTAACAAAGCTTTCTTAGCTATGGCACAAAAATTACAAATGGAAAAAATTGGGCTTTATCAAAATTAATATTTTTTTTGCCTCAAAGGATACCATAAAAATGAAAAGACAACTAGCAGAATGGGAGAAAATCTCTGCAAATCATATACTTGGTAAACAACATACTAAAAATGTATAAACTGTACAACTCGATAATAAAAATATAAATATCCAAATTGCAAAATGAGCCAAGAGGCTGATTAGACATTTTTCAAAGATATAGGTAATAAGCACATGAAACAGATGTGCAACTTCAGTAGTCATCAGAGTGAAATTCCAAAGCCAAACCAAAATGATACAATTCACACCCAGTAGAATGACTATAATAAAAAAAAGAAAAGAGCAAGTGTTGGAAAACATGTAGAGAAATTGCATTTCTTATAACTTACTGATGGGAAAGTAAAATATTGCAGCCACTTTGGAAAATATTTTGGCAGTTCTTCAAAAAATTAAATATATATTATCAATTACAAAGAATATATATCATAGGTATATGTCCAGGAGAAATGAAAGCATGCCTCCACACACAACTGTACATGAATATTCATAGAAGCATTATTTGTAATAGTAAAAATTGGGAACAATCCAATGTCCATTAATGTATGAATGACTTAATAAAATGTATTATATCCATAGAATGGGATATTGATCAGCAATAAAAAATGAAGTACTGATACATACTAGAACATCAGTGAACCTTAAAAATGGTATCCTAAGTGAAAGAAGCTAATCAGAAAAGACTGCATAGGATTACATTTACATGAAATGTCTGTAATTGGGAAATATATATATAGAGAGAGAGAGAGAGACAGAGAAAGTAGATTTGTAGTGGCCTAGGGTTGGGGGAGGGGTTGTTGGAGGTAAATGAGTGGCTGTTAAACATTACAGTGTTTTCTTTATGGGATGATAAAAAAAAATTGTGTTAGGTCTGGGCCCTGCCCCCCCAACTCCCTGTTTTGCAAAACCAGGCTGCAGATCAGACCATGCCTCAGGTTGCTGCCCCCTCCCTTTCCCCATTTTTGTGCACTTTCTTTGTTCTTGCCCACCACTGCCCCCTCCCTTTCTATCAAAAATTTATCCCCCCCACCTCTCCTGTTCAAATGCACAAACCAGGCACTGTCAAAGTTATAAGATGAAATATGTGTAGCCCCTTATTGGCCAAAGCTCACATACCTTACACTGTGTAACCTCCTGATTGGCAAAAAGCCCTATAAAAAGAAACCCCCCCACCCAACAGCATGCTTTCCCCCCTGAGCAGCCTTTCTGCCAGTGGGGGGCTGCCCTGAGGCTTCTCTCAAATAATACTTTTCTTTAATACCTGCCCATTTGTCTTTGCTGCCTGTCTTTGGAACCAAACTACCTTAAAATTCACTGATTTTGGTGATGGGTGCACAGTCTTGAATATACAAAAATACATTGAATTTTACCTTTTAAAATATGTGAATTGTATGGTATGTGTGCTATATCAAAATAAAGCTACTAAAATAGAAAACAAATGCAGAGTTTGTTATGTGCAAATAGGGTGCTACTATAACAAATACCTAAAAATGTGACAGCAGTTTTGGAATTAGTCATTGAGCAGGGCCTGGAAGAATTTATTTTACTTGCAATTTTAGTGAGATATAGTCACATACCACAAAATCATCCATAATGTACAATCAATTGTTCACAATATCATCATTTAGTTGTGCATTCATCACCACAATCAATTTTTGAACATTTTCATTACTCCCAAAAAAAACAAGTATAAAAGTAAAAGTAAAAGCAAAAGTAAAAAAGAACACCCAAAACAAGCCATCCCTCCATCCCCCCTATTATTCATTTACATTTTTGTCCCCATTTTTCTACTAATCTGCCCATACACTGGAAAAATGGAGTGTGAGCCACAAGCTTTTCACAATCACACAGTCACATCATGTGAGCTATATAGTTATACAATCATCTTCAAGAATCAAGGCTACTGGGTTACAGTTCAACAGTTTCAATTATTTCCCTCTAGCTATTCTAGTACACTAAAAACCAACAAGGGATAACTATATAATGCATAAGAATAACTTCAAGAATGATGTGTTGACACCATTTGAAATATCTCAGCCCCTGAAACTTTACTTTGTTTCATTTCTCTTCCTCTGGTCAAGAAGGCTTTCTCAATCCCATGATAATCGGTCCAGACTCATCCCTGGGAGTCATGTTCCACATTGCCAGGGAGATTTACACCTCTGGGACTCATGTTCCATGTAGTAGGGAGGGTAGCAAGTCCACTGCAATGTTGGCTTAGAGAGATTGGCCACATCTGAGCAACAAATAATGTGCTCTGGGAGTGACAATTAGGCACAGTTATAAGTAGGCCTAGCCTCCCCTTTGCAGTAACGGGCTTCATAAGGGCATGCTCCATGATTGGTGGCTTGGCCTACTAAATTGGTACTGCCTGGTATTTGTGAGAATATAAGAAATTCCCCAGGTGGGTGAATTTAATATTTCTACATTTTTCCACAGTCCTTTAAGCAGGCTTTCCAAATATTCTTTTTGTCCTCTGCCCAAAGTACTCTGGTATATACTGTGGCTTCACAATAACCTGCACAAACAAATGAGATTTCACTACTTATTCAAGGTTCCATGTAATTGTGGTGTTTGAATAAACTGACCATATATGTTAAAGTACATAACGTGTTACAGAAAATAAAGATTTTCCACCAAATAAACATTTCTACCTTTTGTCTCACACAGAAGTTGAAGTTTTAAAGCAAGTCAGTAGTTGATATCATCCTTTATCATTTAGTCTGATTTATGTTAGTTCTAACCAAGGTCATTTCATTCATATCGCTAATTGAAGTCTGATCCCTTTTTCAGCTTCTTTAATATTTGCTGTATGGGGTAATGTTGATGTTCATAGCTACCAAACTCTAGCTCTGAGTCTCATGTGTCACACAGATAACTGAAGTTCCAGGGACTGACCAGGTTGTACCCAGGAACTCATCATCTCAGAGTCTAGAAATAACTGTTACAACTCAGGAATAGAGGTAACTGCTATAAGAGCTTACAATCTAGGAACCATTACAGTAAGTCTTCCCCTGATAGTCTATGCTTTCAGTTTCAATGTGCAGCATTTGCACATTATAATTAGTCCATACTAATATGGTATTATAATGTCTGTCTTTTCATTTCTGGTTTATTTCACACAACATACTGTCCTCAAGGCCCATTTACCCACTTGCATACCTCACAAGTTCATTTCTTCTTTCAGTCACTCAAGATCTATTGTATGTACACACCAGAGTTCACCATTCTGTTCATCAGTTGATGTACTGTTAGGCCACCACCATCCATTGGGAATCATGAATTCTGCCACCCTAAACACCAGTGTCCAAATGTTCATTTGTTTCCATGCTCTCAGTTCTTCCAAGTATATAACCAATAACAGGGTTGCAGGACCATATGGCAACTCTGTACTTAGCTTCCAGTGGAACCACCACACTGCCCTCCAGATGGGCTGCACCATTCTACTTACCCACCAGCAGTGATTAAGTACATCCCTCACTCCACATTTTCTCCTGCAATAGTATCCCTCTGTCTATTTTTTAAACATTCAGTACTAAGTAAACAATCGGTTGTTCCTAGTACAATCACATAGCTATGCATTCACCACCACAATCTATATGTGGACATTTCCATTTCTTCCACATAAAAAAAGAGGAAGAGGAGAAAAAAAATAAAAAGAAAACAAATAAAAAAATGACAAAGAAAAAATAAAATAAAAAAGAAAAAGAAAAAATACATTAAAAGTTCAGACACCACCACCTCCACCAAGAATCCCATATCCTCCCTTATTATAGACATTTAGCTTTGGTATATTGCCTTTGTACCAATTAGTGGAGGCATATTACAATGTTACAGTTAACTATAGACTCTAGTTTGCATTGATTGTGTTTTCCCCCAATACAATCCCATTCTCAACACCTTGCAAAGTTGACATTCATTTGTTCTCCCTCATGTAAAAACGTTCTTATGTTTGCACATTTAATTGCCACCATTGACCACTCTATGTTTCACTAACTTACACAGTAGTGGAAGAATTTTGAAGAGCATGGAAGAAAAATCCTGGATTGCCTTAACGCAATGTTAATATGAATATGGTTGTCAATGACTCTACTAATGAGTGCCCAAGAGGATATCAGAAGTGAGAGGACCATTTTCTGTAATTATAGAAAGCTTAGAGGAATTGTATCCTGTAATTATGTGGAAAGTAGAACTTTTACCTGATGAGCTTGTATATTTAGCTGAAGCTATATTCTTGCAAAATATTGAAGGTGCAGATTGGTTTCTTCTTAATGCTTATAATACAATGAGAGATAAGAGAAGAAGAGGAAAAACTGTTAAACAAAAGGGAACTAAGACTTGGAAAATCAAAAGCAATACGGATTGCAACAGACTCTAAATTTAAGGGAACTGTTAAGAAAGTATGCTTTACAGAAAAAGAGGCTGAAAGTATGGCTGTACAACTTTTTGTTAATGCCATAGAAAGATCAAAAATCAGAGTATTCAGTCACACAAAAGCTATATGTAGAAATATTTCTGTCAATCAAATCAGAGAGCATCTGGAAAGATAAAGGTTGTGTTCCCACAGCCATCTTTATGAAAGTCAAAAATAAAGAAGATATGATCTAGGAAAGATCTGAGGAAAAGCATCCTGTCTGAGTGAATATCTGTGATATACAGGGGAGAACTACAAGTTTCTTGAGAATATTATGTCCATAGAGACACATCCAGATTGAACTGAAAGGGATACAGAACACTAAATGAAAGAAGGTACTTGGACCCTCAAAATTCTATGGGCTGGAAACAGACTGATAAAATTATTCCATTACAACATGAACTACATTTCATGGAAAAGGAAGGATGACTCAGAGAATAAAGATTCCAGTCCAGAGGACCAAGCTGCTGGCTAATAGGTTGGAACCACAAAACACATAGGATTATTCCCAGGCCTTGAAACACTTGCCTGTCTGATTTCAAAACTGCTTTTTACTGGTAATTCTTCTTTCTTCCGTTTTATCCCTTTGTGAAACAGAATGTCTATAACTGTTATCCTACACTTTTCCACTGTCATGCTATTTTGGAGGGCAGGTACTTTGTTTCTATGATTTTACAGATCCATAGATGGAGAGAAATTGTGACCCAGATTGATTAATCATCTCATCAGACCTGATTTAGATTATTTAGATGATGAGTGGGACTTTTGAGGTGATAAGTTTTTCTGAGATTTTGGTCTTTGAGTTGAATCTTTAATGGATTGAGACTTTTAGGAATCTTGCAAGATGGTGAATACATTTTGCCTGTGTGGGATGGGCATGAAACTTTGAGGGTCAGAGATTAATTATGTTAGGCATAAAAGTCCACATTCTAATCACCATAACTTGTTATACTATTACTTCATTTGGCAAAAAGATCTTCAGAGGTGTGATTAAGGTTTAGGAACTTGAAATGAGGCGATTAACATATATCAAGTGGGAGTTTCTAATCTAATTCCTGAATTCTTACAAGTGGAAATGCTTTCAATTCTGTGGTCAACTGGGGCAATGCAACTATGGAACAATGGTTAGGGAGATGCAACATTGCTGGCTTTGAAGAGGCAGGAATAAAAGAACAAAGTTGTAAGTCACACATTACCTGATTTCAAGATTTACTATAAAGCTATCATAATCAAGATAGCATGGTATTAGTGAAAAAAATTAGACACATTGATCAAGGTAACAGAAAAGTGAGACCAGAAATGGATCTAGATGAATACAGTCAACAGAATTTTAACAAAGAAGCAAAGGCAATTTAACGGAGAAATGATAGTTTTTCCAAAAAACAGTGCCTCACCTCGACATTTGGAAGACCATATGCAAAATAATGAACTTCAACTAATACATCCCATCTTCTGCAAACTTTTCCCCAAAAACAGATCATATGCAGATATGTAATATTTTAAACAACAAAATTTCTATAAGAAAAATATGAGAAAACCTGTATAATTTGGGGTTTTGTGATGAAATTTCTCATACAACACCAAGAGCATATTCATGAAAGATAAAGCTGAGAAATTGGACTTTAAAGAAATTAAAAACTTTTGTGGAAGATATCATTAAGAAAATGTAATTTGAAGCCACAGGCTTAGGAGAAAATATTTGTTAATCATACATCTGTTAAAGAGTTTGTATGCTGGGTATCTAAAGAACCCTTCAAATGCAACAATAAAAACAAATAACAATTCAAAATGGGAAAAAGCTTTGAACAGGTGTTTTACAAAGGGAAATATATGTATGGCAAATAAGCACATGGAAAGATGCTCAACATTATTTGTCATTAGGGAAATGTGTATTAAAGCAGTGAGACACTACTACATACCTATTAGAATGGCTAAATCCATTCATTCCTCTTATTCATTTCTGGTAGAAATGCAAAATAAAAATACTTCCTCCTTTGATTACTGAATCACACTGACTTTTACTTTTTCTTAGAACTCATTAATCACACCCTGTCTCAAGGTCTATGTGCCATTTCTCCACTCAATCTAGAATACTTTTCTACTTGGCTAGTTCCCACATCTCCTCTGGTCTTTGCTCTATATAGCCTTCTCCTCAGTGTGGACTTTCCATATTTCCATATATTAAATTACAGAGAGAAAAAAAGCACACTCTGTCATCTTTCCCTGCTTGTTTTATTGCTATCAAGCAGCTATTTTATCTGATATATTTGGTTTTACTTACACAAATTATTTTTTTTTATCCCACTTTACAAAGAGGAAAGAAAAATTACACATTGGATTATTCAATACTGCACTCCCAGTACCTGAAAAAGTGTTTTAAACCTGTAGGAGACCTCTCTATATTTACTGAATTAACTAATGGCTTTCCATTACCTGTTTGGTGCTTGCCAACTATGCAAAATACCCTCATAAAATCAGATTTGTCATTTTTTAAGCATTCCAATCTGCAGTCTATCTGCAACATAGAAAAGTGAGAACTGCTTCACTTTCATCAGAGTGCATGGTAGCAGAGAAAGTGATCAATGTATATTTGTGGATTAAATAGTTTTTAGATATAATGCCAGCAAACACATGGTAATTAATTTATTTTGGGCATAGACTGCTCTCCATGACACCAATGATTCTTAATGACCAATTAGCATCAGAAAAAAACAGTACTGTGATTTCAAAGCTAGTTTGGCAGTGTCTTATAAAACCCAATAATCACGGTCCTAGGTATCTGTCCAAAATAAATAAAAACTTATGTTCATACAAAACCCCTTCACAAATATATATATATATTTAGTGATTTATTCATAATCACTAAAATTTGGAGAAAAACAACTGAATGGATAAACAAGCAATAGTACATACATACACTGGAATAATATTTAGCCATAGAAAGGAATGAGCAATTAATTCATGCAACAACAGGGATGAATGTCTAACACATTTTGCTAAGTGAAAGACTCCTGTCCCAGCAGCCTACATATTACATGAACCATTTCTTATAACACTCTGGAAATATTAAAATGTGGGAACAAAAACAGATCAGAGGTTGCCTGGTGTGGGTGGAGAAAGGAAAGGAGTGATTAACTACAGAGGGGATGAACAGAGGGAATTTTAGAATGATGGAACTTTTCACTATTATACTAAGGTGGTATATATATACATATATGTGACTCTATGCATCCATGGAAATGTGCACACAAATGAATGATCTTTAATGTATACAATTTATTTAAAAAATCAACCAGGATATTGGGGTATCCCAGGATGCAATTCAGACTCTGTCAAATGAATCTAACTCTTAAAAATATATGATATGACTTGACATACAAGAATAAAGATGCTATAAACAAAGTGACAGGGGTTGGAAGAAAAGGATCTGACCTAAATAATTTTGGAAAATAACGTTTTAAAGGGAAAGTGCAAGGATGAAGACAAGAATAACTGTGCATATACATTGTACTGTAGTTAAATATTTCTTTCTCATGGGAGTGCACATCAACATTTCCAAAATTGTTTTACATGTATACAGGAGGAGAAAAAATAAGCAAATGGATGGCAGATGGTGGGAGCAAAGTTCTCATTGTCAGAGAAGGAAGATATACCTAAGAAAGAAAGGAAGACTAGAATGAAGCCTGTAGTACTAGATTATAGTCAGAAAACTCAGTATGAACTCATATTTAGTTTAACAAATATACAAACATTTAGATACAGAACATAAATATGTGTTTATGTATGAGAAGTGTATATACATAAATTAAATATCTGCATCTGCTGAGAGAGTATAGAAACAATGACAACCCAGTAACAACAAGCCCTGCCACTGAAAAGATATTGGTTTGTACCTGGCATGGTCCAATAAAAGACATCAGAACTCCTTATAAAAATGGTTTATTCTGTGGCTGGATCAGGGGAAACAAAAAATGATCCTGCAGCATCATATAGTGCTATCAAGTGTAGAAGTGCTAAAAAAATTAAAAAGATGTGGGCAAGTTAAAAGTACACAGGCAAATTACAAGAATTTTTGATGGTCAAAGCTAGAAAAATTTGAGCAATGAAATAAATAACTTACTATTTGAAGACATTCCAAAGTATAAAATAAATACACATCAGCCCATACTTATATAAATAAATCATTGAACAAATACATATAATAGAAAGAAAGGAAAAGGAAGGAAGGAAGGAAGGAAGGAAGGAAGGAAGGAAGGAAGGAAGGAAGGAAGGAAGGGGAAGAGAAAAATCTTCCTTAAAGAAGAGTTCCAAATACTATATATAGATACTCCTCCTGAAAGGAGATTGAATTTCCTTTTCCCCTTTGTGGACAGGACTTAACAACCTGCTTCCATTAACTTTGCAGTTTTGAAACCTGGCAAATCGTACCTTAATCAGGAGATCAATGTCAAAACCAGTTATGCCACCTGGATATCATGTACCCATGATATATTTTAATAAGAATGGCACTTCACTCTTGTGTTATTTCCAAAAACTATTAACTCCAGTTTAATGATGGGAAATACATCCATAAAATCCTATTTGAGGGATATTCTACCAAATATCTAATTAGTACTCTTTAATACCATCAATGTCATGAAAAAACAAGGAAATACAGAAAAAATGCCACAGATTAGAGATGACTAACAATACATGACAGCTGAATGCAATATGGCATCCTGGAATGAATTCTGGAACAGGAAAAGGATAGCAATGAAAAAACTGGTAAGATCTAAATTAAGGCTGGAATCTGGTTAATTGTAATGTACTAATGATGGTTTCTTAGTTTTGACAAGTATACCACATTAATGTAATATGATGACCTTAAGGGAAACTGAAATTGGGTTAGGGGTATTTGGGAATTCTCTATTCTCTGTACAATTTTGTAATTTTTTGAAATCTAAAATTATTCTAAAATTATAATTATAATCTACATTTTAAGCATATATATATACATATATATGCATATGTATATATATGTATATGGATGTGTGTATATATATATAATTTCCTAGGACAAAATCTAATGAATATATAATATAGGCTGGAATATTTTGAAAAAAATGGTAAAACTATTGGAAGACATTAATGATGACCTAAGTTATTGAACAGTTAATCCATGTGTTTTATGGCAAGACTCATTTTAACTATGTCCATTATCCCCTATTTAATATATCAGTTCTGTGAGAGTTAAATCAAACTGTCAACAGGGCTCTTCATATATGTTGTCACAATGATTGTAAAATTGATATTGAAAAATAAAGGTCTGAAATTGGTCAAAACACTCCTGATGTAGAACAAAATGGAGTACCTTTTTTTACTATATAACAAGATTTATTGAAATTATGACATTATAATCTCTGGAGAATAGTGGCCAAAGATGGACTATGTAATTACTGATAATTTAATAATTAGGTATTGATGTGGAAAAAGAAGAGCTGATCCACTTTCATCCCATAAAAACCATATATGAATTAAATATGTAAATATAATTTTTGTCCATTGTGAAACTTTTAGATGTCAGTATAGGAGGGAATTTTATGAATTTTGGATTGGCATTTCTTATGAGAAACAAAACTATAAAAAAGCAAATATTTTACAATTAATTTTTTATCCTAAGGACCTATGGAGAGAGCTAAAAGTAAGCCACAAATTCAGAGAAGATATTTAAAAGACATATAACCAAAAAGAGAATGTTACTATCTAGCACATAAAATAACTCTCATACACCAGTAAGGACAAATACAAAAAATCCAATAGAAAAATATTTAAAGCATCAGGCATATCATGGAAGAAGTAGTGGAAACGAGAATAAAAGTTCCTCAGTATAATTAGTAATCAAGAAAAGTAAATAAAGAACAAAAAATAAAATTCAACCCCTCTAAATTAGAAACATACACATTCACTGCTTTTTGGAGGATTGTTGATAAAACCATATTGGAAATCAGATTAAAATCACATACTAAGTTGAATATGTGTAGTCCTTATAATCTAAATATCATAATCTTAAATATAAACTACAGCAAACTTCTTACTCATTTTTACTCAGAGACTAACACAAAAATATTCATTTTGGTATCATTCATAACGTAAAATCCTGAAGGTCTGAAAACCGAACCATGAAAATGCCCCAATTTGACAGAATAATGGATAAATAAATGTTTATTAATTCATTTATACCATATCAAATAGTAAAGTGATTCCAATTACACTTATCAATATGGATTAGGCTAAATATTCAATATTGACTAAAGGAAGCAAGTCATTTGACATGATCTTTTTATAAAGTTCAAAACAGACAAAATTAAACAATATGACAATAGGGATATATAAATAGATGCTACAATGATAAGGAAAACTATGAGAAATATTAACAAAATATTCAGTATAGTGATTACTTCTGGGAAAGAGGAAGGGAATGTGACTGGAAAGTTGTGCGCAAGTAGCCTCTAAGATATGAATGGTGTTCTATATCTTAAGCTAACTGGTGAGTATGCAAGTGTTTGCATTTTTATAATTCTTTACATTTGTCTATATGTGATATATTCTCTTTTTTAATTCATTTTTATTGAGATATATTCACATACCATGAAGTCATACAAAGTGTACATTCAATTGTTCACAGTACCATTATATAGTTATGCATTGATCCCCAAAATTAATTTTTGAACATTTTCATTACCATCCACACAAAAATAGTGAGAATAAAAATTAAAGTGAAAAAGAACAATTAAAGTAAAAAAGAACACTGGGTGCCTTTTTTTCTGCCCCCATTTTTCTACTCATCCATCCATACACTGGACAAAGGGGAGTGTGGTCCATATGGCTTCCCCAATCACATTGTCACCCCTCATAAACTACATTTTTATACAATTGTCTTCAAGATTCATGGTGTAGTAGTTAGGGTTCTCTAGGGAAACAGAATCAATGAGAGGTGTCTATGACTATAAAATTTATAAAAGTGACTCACACAACTGTGGGTATGCATGAGTCCAAATTCTGTAGAGCAGTCAGCAAATTGTCAACTCCAAGGAAGATGTCCGATGAACTCCTCAGGAAATGAACCAGAAACTTTGATGAACTCCTCCGGAAATGAACTGGGATCTTCGACAAATGTGTTCAATGAACTCCTCAGGAAACGAACCAG
Source organism: Choloepus didactylus (assembly GCF_015220235.1). NCBI lineage: Eukaryota > Metazoa > Chordata > Mammalia > Pilosa > Megalonychidae > Choloepus > Choloepus didactylus. The sequence goes on along the minus strand of NC_051334.1, from coordinate 92,098,992 downwards.
CAACTTCGACAAACTCCTCAGGAAACACTTCACTGGGCAACCGAAGAAGAAGTGAAGGTTCTCTATCTGTCTCACTTGTAAGTCTTAAACTGATTAATTGGATTAAATCCAGCCAATTGCATTCTCTCATTGTGGAAGACATACCCTTTGGTGAGTCATCAGTCACAGCTGCAGTCAATTGACTGATGATTTAATAAACCAGCCTGTTGGTTTATTAACCAGCCACAAATGTCCTCACAGCAATTGTTAGGCCAGTGTTTGCTTGACCAGACAGCTGGGTACTATCACCTGGCCAAGTTGACACATGAACCTAACCATCACAGTCCACCCCTTGTCAACTTGGCAGTTATACACATCACCTAAAACCATACTTTATCTCTAAGTAGATAACAATAACAGACATATATTTTGCCTAACAATACTCCGCTGTGCAGCATACAATTGGAAATGCACTAAATCTCTCCAGAATAGGGTGCAAGTCTTTGGGTGACATTAGCTCTTAAAATTGATTTCCTTTAGCTTAAATACAGCAAAATGAACAGTACAGGTTATGCCATATGATAAGGGGATAAGACAGAGAAGAAAGCAAAGATATTTGCTTTACAGACAAATACAAACATAATCGTAACAAAACAAGGAGAAAAGATTCATGCCATCATAGTCCTCATTTCTGTAACTGGTCATGTGGCCATAGTTCACATTTATCACTACCTTCCTCCACTACCCATTCCATGTTCCCTTTACCCTCAGCAAGCACTTCAGCTGGCTGTGGTTCTTTGCCTGGTGGGGTGACCCAAACCTTCATTCCTGAAGTTTCTTGGCCATTGGTAGTCCTGCCTGGATTAGCTTGTTGCAGTTTTCCATTGACTTTAATCACAGGGCATGGTAGTGCTAAGAGATGCCCTAGGGGATCTCCTGTATTCCAGGAAAACTCTTCTTTACTTCCATTGTGTAGTTGCAGTGCTATTTCCCCTCGATAGTCAGGATCAATCATCCAGCCAGTACAGTAATCCCCTTCCTTGCCTGTTGATTCAGAGGCATAAGAAGACCAAAGTGGCCAGGTGGCAGTCTTAACTTCCAGTTCAGTGGGATTATTGTTGTGTTTCCTGGTACAAGCACTCCTCCTTTTGGAACCAAGACCTGTAGACCAGAAGAGCTTAAGCTTGCAGGGACAGGAAGCAAAAATTTACCTAGTGGATCACTAGGAGTGACAGTGAGTGGTGCCACTCCTGTTCCCACCCCTTGATTCCTGGACCCATGAATCCTGGCTATGGGAGAAACAGCACCATAGAGTGGATGCTAATTCAGAGCATACACAGCCTCCTGGAGAACACTGCCCCAATCCTGCAAGGCATTGCCACCTAGTTGGCACTGTAATTGAGTCTTCAACAGGCCATTCCACCGTTCTATCAACCCAGCTGCCTCTGGATGATGGGGAACATGGTAAGACCACAGAATTCCAAGAGCACGTGTCCATTCCCTCACTTCATTTGCTGTGAAGTGGGTTCCTTGGTCTGAATCAGTGCAGTGTGGAATACCATGATGGTGGATAAGGCATTCTCTAAGCCCATGAATGGTAGTTTTGGCAGAAGCATGTCATGCAGGGAAGGCAAGCCCATATGTGGAGTATGTGCCTATTCCAGTAAGAACAAATCACTGCCCCTTCCATGATGGAAGTGGTCCAATGTAATCAATCTGCCACCAGGTAGCAGGCTGATCACCTCAGGGAATGGTGCCATATTGGGGACTGAGTGTGAGTCTCTGCTGCTGGCAGATTGGACACTCAGCAGTGGCTGTGGCCAGGTCAGTCTTGGTGAGTGGAAGTCCATGTTGCTGAGCCCATGCATAACCTCCATCCCTACCACCATGACCACTTTGCTCATGAGCCCATTGGGCAATGACAGGAGTTGCTGGGGAAAGAGGCCAATTGGAATCCACCAAATGGGTCATTTTATCCATTTGGTTATTTAAATCTTCTTCTGCTGAAGTCACCCTCTGCTGAGCATTCACTTGGGACACAAATATCTTCACGTTGTTTGCCTACTCAGAAAGGTCTATCCACATACCCCTTCCCCAGACTTCTTTGTCACCAATCTTCCAATCATGTTCCTTCCAGTTCCCTGACCATCCAGCCAAACCATTAGCAACAGCCCAGGAATCAGTATACAAATGCACCTCTGGCCAGTTCTCCTTCCAAGCAAAGTGAGCAACCAGGTGCACTGCTCAAAGTTCTGCCCACTGGGAGGATTTCCCCTCACCACTGTCCTTCAGGGACATCCCAGAAAGGGGCTGCAGTGCTGCAGCTGTCCACTTTTGGGTGGCGCCTGCATATCATGCGGAACCATCTGTAAACCAGGCCGGAGTTTTCTCTTCCTTAGTCAATTGATTGTAAGGAACTCCCAAAGATGCCATATCTGTGGGCTGGGAAAGAGAAGGTAAGGTGGAAGGAGTGGGGGCCATTGTCATTTTAACCACTTCCTCATGTAACTTACTTGTACCTTCAGGACCTGCTCAAGCTCTATCTCGTATATACCATTTCCATTTTACGATGGAGTGCTGCTGTGCACGCCCAACTTTATGGCTTGGTGGGTCAGACAATACCCAGCTCATGATAGGTAACTCAGGTCTCACGGTAACTTGGTGGCCAATGGTTAAGGGTTCTGTCTCTACTAAGGCCCAGTAGCAGGCCAACAGCTGTTTCTCAAATGGAGAGTAGTTATCTGCAGAGGATGGTAAAGCTTTACTCCAAAATCCTAAGGACCTGCATTGTGATTCTCCTATAGGAGCCTGCCAAAGGCCCTAAACAGCATTTCTATTTGCCACTGACACTTCCAGCACATTTAGAACAGTGGGATCACATGTTCCAATTGGCAAAGCAGCTTACACAGCAGCCTGGACCTGTTGCAGAGCCTCATCTTGTTCTGGTCTCCACTCAAACCTAGAAGCTTTTCTGGTCACTTGGTAAATGGGCCAGAGTAGCACACCTAAATGAGGAATATGTTGTCTCCAAAATCCAAAGAGGCCAACTAAGCATTGTGCCTCTTTTTTGGTCACAGGAGGGGCCAGATACAACAGCTTATCCTTCACCTTAGAAGGTATATCTCAACAGGCCCCACACCACTGGACACCTAGAAATTTTACTGAGGTGGAAGACCCCTGTATTTTTGTTGGATTTATCTCCCATCCTCTGCCACACAAATACCTTACCAACAAATCTAGAGTAGTTGCTACTTCTTGCTCAGTAGGTCCAATCAACATATCATCAATATAATGGACCAGTGTGATGTCCTGTGGGAGGAGAAAATGATCAAGATCCCTGTGGGCAATATTATGACATAGGGCTGGAGAGTTGATATAACCCTGAGGTAGCACAGTGAATGTAAACTGCTGGCCTTGCCAGCTGAATGCAAACTGTTTCTGGTCCATACTAACAGCAATTGAGGAAAAGCCATTCACCAGATCAATAGCTGCATACCAGGTACCAGGGGATGTGTTGATTTGCTCAAGCAGTGATACCACATTTGGAACAGCAGCTGCAATTGGAGTCACCACCTGGTTAAGCTTATGATAATCCACTCTCATCCTCCAAGACCCATCTGTTTTCTGCACAGGCCAAATAGGAGAGTTGAATGGGGCTGTGGTGAGAATCACCACCCCTGCATCCTTCAAGTCCAGAAGAGTGGCATTAATCTCTGCAATCCCTCCAGGAATCTGGTATTACTTCTGGTTCACTATTTTGTTAGGCAGGGGCAGTTCTAATGGCTTCAACTTGGCCATTCCCACCATACTAGCCCTCACTCCACAAGTCAGGGAACCAATGAGAGGATTCTGCCAGTTGCTGAGTATGTCTATTCCAATTATGCTTCCTGGCACTGGGAAAATAACCACAGAATGGGTCCAGGGCCCCACTGGACCCACTGTGTGATGGACCTGAGCTAAAACTCCATCAATCACCTGACTTCCATAAGCCCCAACTCTGTCTGCTGGACCAAAGTGACATTTTGGGTCTCTGGAAATTAATGTCACTTCTGAACCAGTGTCTAATAATCCACGAAATATCTGATCATTTCCTTTTCCCCAATGCACAGTTACCCTGGTAAAAGGCCATAGGTCCCCCTGGGGAAGGCTGGAGGAAGATTAACAGTATAAATTTTTGGCAGTGTAACAGGGTCCTTCCCCAAGTGTACCCAGCCTTCCCTTCATTCAAGGGGCTCTGGATCTGCAAACTGTCTCAAGTCTGGGAATTCATTAAGTGACACTGACTCTCTGTTTTTGTAATTCAAGGGATACTTGTTCATGTGACCTAGAATTCTTCTGCCTATATAGTTCCAACAAGAATTTAGTCAATTGCCCATCTATTTTACTACTTGGTACTCCAAGATCCACTAGCCAATGCCATAAGTCTCTGTGAATCATATTACTTTGATTGCTGCTTTGAGCCTGTTTTCCATTATGGTAGCCATGCCCACCTTGCCTGTGGTGATTAACTGCAGCCACTTGGCTTCTGCCGACTCAGGACCTGATTATCCCCATTGTGTTTAAGGATTGCAGCTCAGTGACAGCAGTTCCTACAGTAATAACAGCAACTACAGAGCTCTTCAGGGATGATGGAGTTAGTCTCACAAATTTATTCCTCACAGTCCTGGTAAAAGGTGTGTCCTCTGGACATTCCAGGGGTGTGTGAGCAGATCTTCCATGATATATCCACTCTAACATTCCAATCTCTCTAAGCCTTTGAATCCCCTCCTCCACATTGTACCAGGACAGTTCCTCTGGTAATGCCGGCCACCTTTTGATCCATGTTTCAGCCAACCACCCAAACAAATTGTTAACACCCTTTCTAACCCCTCAATCTACAACGCTGAATGCAGAATCTCAGCTTAGTGGACCCATATCAGTAAATTCAGCCTGATCCAACCTTATATTCCTTCCATCATTATCCCACACTCTTAATATCCATTCCCACACATATTCCCCTGGTTTCTGTCTGTATAAGTTGGAAAACTCACACAGTTCTTTTGGAGTATAGTGTACTTCCTCATGGGTCACTCTTTGTACCTCACCCTTTGGGGCCTGTTGGGACTTTAGTCTAGTTATAGGTCTTGAAGCAAAGAGTGGTGGTGGGGGTGGGTCATGAAAAGAGTTAGAATTATCCCTCAAGCCATTTACCTCAGGACATTCTGTTGCATTTTCATCTCTTAAAACAGGATTAATCTCTCCAGAAGAGGATTGAGGGCTGCTTCCTCAGCAGAGGTGATTACAGGATTAGCAGACACTGAAGGTTTAATCTCTTTAGGTGGGGGTTGGATGGCAGGCTCCTTAGGGCAGACTGGAGGTGAGGAAGCTGTTTCTCAGGACAGCCCTCTACAGGTAATGACTCAGCAGAATCCAGGGTTCCAATGTCCTCACTGCTATTATTATCAATCCATATGTCCCCATCCCAAGTTTCCAGATCCCATTCTTTTCCATTCAATGCCTTTACTTTAACAGCAGACACCCTGAGAGGTTGAGATTTTACTTTACATTGTAAATCTGCTAATGAGAGTTTGCATCTGGTTTTCAGAAACTTCCAGTCTGCGGGCACAGAAAAGAAGATTTTCTTTCAGGGCACACATAGAAACCTTTACATCTGTCATACGGCATTTAAGTTTTGAATTTGAAGCCTTTAGCTCATCCCTTTCTCTTACAACTTTATCCAAAGTATCTAAGAGCAGCCAGCCACATCATTATACCTCTTAATTCTGCAAAACTCTGTGAAGGTATCAAAAACACTGTCACCCAGAGCCTTGCTTCATACTAGAGTATGATTAGGAGAATCAAACAATGCTATTTTGCATATCTCGTTTCACCAACTCATGCCATGGACTGTCAGTGCCCTCTTGATTATTGGAAATAGAGTCATTATTGCCTTTGAATCTAATCAGAGTAGAAAACAAATTTTAAAAGCCCATTTTAAGATCCTGTTTCTCAAAAACCACCCCACTTCTGGTACCGAGTTGTATTAGTTAGGGTACTCTAGGGAAACAGAATCAATGAGAGGTGTCTATGACTATAAAATTTATAAAAGTGACTCACACAACTGTGGGTATGCATGAGTCCAAATTCTGTAGAGCAGTCAGCAAACTCTCAACTCCAAGGAAGATGTCCGATGAACTCCTCAGGAAATGAACCGGTAAATTCAATGAACTCATCAGGAAATGAACTGGGATCTTTGATGAATGTGTTAGATGAAATCCTCAGGAAATGAACCAGCAACTTCAATGAACTCCTCAAGAAACACTTCACTGGGCAGCTGAAGAAGTGAAGGTCCTCTACCTCTCTTGCTTATAAGTCTTCAACTGATTAATTGGATTAAATCCAGCCAATTGCATGCTCTCATGGTGGAAGACATGCCCTTTGGTGAGTCGTCAGTCACAGCTGCAGTCAATTGACTGATGATTTAATAAACCAGCCTGTTGGTTTATTAACCAGCCACAAATGTCCTCACAGCAATTGTTAGGCCAGTGTTTGCTTGACCAGAGAGCTGGGTACTATCACCTGGCCAAGTTGACACATGAACCTAACCATCACACATGGGTTCTGGGTTGTAATTTGATATTCTCTTTTATATCATTTTTGCTTAGAGAAGTTGTAAGCTTACAGAATAATCATGCATGAATTACACAGTTTCCATAGTCCACCCTATTAACACCTTGCATTAGTTTGCTACATTTGTTACAATTAATGAAAGAACAATTTTATAACTGTATCATTAACTATTTTCCATTGTTCACTTTAAACCTCACTTTAGCTCTAGTGGTTGTTTTTACTGTCAGACTTCTCTGCCAACAATGTTGATATATTCTCTTTTTATCAGCTTTATCGATACATAATTCATGTACCATAAAATTTGTCCATTAAAAGTTCAAAATTCAGTGATATTCAATAGATTACCAGAGTTGTGTAATCATTACTGCAATCAATTTTGGAACATATCCATTATTCTCCAAAAATCTTCATACCAATTTGTAGTCGCTATTCAGATGACATTGCCCCAGCCCATGAATTCATAATTGCAGATGACCTCACCTCAGACATTATCCCAACACACAAGTTCACCAGTGGAGGCAACACAGTCAAAAACCACCACTGAAGTTCACATCACTTCTGTTATCCCAAAGAACCTGAGCCACCCCTATGCTTGAGACAGCTAATGAACCCAGACTCTGCCTTAAGAAATTGGAAGAAAAACTCAAAATACTACTTGGTGAAAAGAACAAAGTGCCTATCATACTCTCTTCTTTATGCAATGTTTGTCATGATTTCAGCCACCCTAATGATTCTAAAGCTGCCTTACACTCTGCTATCCCCTAATTGCAAGCTAATCATTGTACCTTTAATATCACAGAGCTGGAACAACCATCCAACATCATAAGGCCCACATGTGTGCTGGTTTGTATATATTATGTTCTCCCAGAAAAAGCCATATTCTTTAATGCAATCATGTAGTTGCAGACATATTAGTGTTGATTAGGTTGGAACCTTCTGATTGAGTGTTTTCATGGAGATGTGACTCAATCAACTGTGAGTGAAATGTTTGGATAATTTCCATGGAGGTATTACTCTGCCCATTCTGGGTGGGTGTTAATTGGATCACTGGGGTCATATAAAGGAGTTCACAGACAGAAGGACCACAGAGCAGCTAAAAGTGACATTTTGGAGAAGAGCTGCAGCCAAGATAGACACTTTGAAGAATGCACAGGAGCTGAGAGTGGTGCTGGAACATAATATGGGATCAGCAGATGCCAGCCATGTGACTTCCCAGCTAACAGGTTTTCCAGATGCCAATGGTCTTTCTCCAGTGATGGTACCTGTGCCACTTTGAGTGTATTATGTCCCCCAAAATGCCATGTTCTTTGATGCAATCATGTGGGAGCAGATGTGTTAGTGTTGATAAGACTGGAATTCTTTGATTGAGTGTTCCCATGGAGATGTGACTCAATCAACTGTGAGTGAAACATTTGATTGGATAATTTCCATTGAGGTGTTACTCTACCCTTTCAGGGTGGGTGTTAGTTGGATCACTGGAGTCCTATAAAGGAGTTCATAGACAGAGGACCAGAGAGCAACTGAGAGTGACATCTTGTAGAGGAGCTGAAGATAAGAGAGGACAAAACACCCTAAGAGCAACATTTTGGAGAATGCCGTTTTAAAACACAACCTGGAAGCAAGAGGACATCAGCCACATGCCTTCCAAGCTAACAGAGGTTTTCCAGACTCCAATGGCTATCTTTCAGTAAAGGTACCCTATTGTTGAGGCCTTACCTTGGACACTTTTATGGTCTTAAGACTATAACTTTGTGACTAAATAAACTCCCTTTATAAAAGCCAGTTAATTTCTGGCATTTAGCATAATAGGTGGCATTAGCAAACCAGAACCGATTTTGGTACCAGAGAAGTTGGATGCTGCTGAGTTTGCAAATACCAAACATGTTGGGGTGGCTTTTTAAATGGATAAGGAGAAGATTGTGGAAGAATTGTGAGGAGATGGCAGAAAAGGCCTAGACTGCTTTGAAGAGACTGTTGGTAGAAATATGGACTCTAAAGATAGCTCTGATGAGGCCTCAGACAGACATCTTGAATGTGGCATTACAAACTGGAAGAAAGGTGATCCTTGTTTTAAAGTGGCAGATAATTTTGCAAAATTGAGTTCTGATGTTGGATGGAAGGCAGAGTTTGAAAACGATGCCTGGGATATTTAGCTGAAGAGATTTTGACACTAAATATCAAGAGTGTGGACTTGTTTTATCTCACAGCTTATAGTAAAATGTGAGTGAAGAGAGATGAAGTAAGAACTGAACTACTGGGTACAAAGAAACCAGAAACTGATGGTTTTGAATTTTCTGGGCTTCCAGAAAGTGAAACCCCAGAAGCTACAACCCCATGTGAGGATTTTATCACACATAAAATCCAACAAAAATTTCAGTACAAGCCAGGATTGCAGATGGAGCTATCCAGAAAGGATTTGTGGAAGGTCTTATTGTCTGATGGTTTTGACCCCTGTGTGATTCACACCAAGCCAATGAGATTTTTGAGAGAACTGTATAGCCCCATGGCCCACCTGGGCTGGAGGGGACAGAGGAATGAATTGAAGGAAAAATTTCTTCAAAGGCAGAACCATGGAGATTGAGGTCTGAAGTCAAGGGGTCTCAGACTGGGAGAGTAGCATCCCATGCATGTGAAAAGGGTGAGTTTGCCCCAAGGCAGAGCATGGTCCTTCTGCCTCAATGTTTGGGAAGATTGCTGCCACCCAAGGCCTCAGAGAGTGCGGAGCACATTCCCTGAGGATTGGGGAGAGTCTGGCTGCCACCCCACTGTTCAGAGAGGAGAGAGGCTTTGCTCAGGAGAAGCAGAATCTGGGTGTCACCCCAATGTTTGAGGATGGTGGGGCCATGTAAAAACTGGTCTCCCCAATGCATGGATATGTTGCAGCACTCTCCCCAGCATATGGAGAGAAAAAGGCTGTCGCATAAGACTTTGGAATGGGTAGCACACCTGCTTTCTCAAGCCTCAAGGATAAAACATCATTCTGTAAATGACTCAGATTTTGAAATTTAATGGAGTTTACTCTGCTGGTTTTTGGAACTGTTTGGGCCCTGTTAACCCTGTTTTCCTTTCAGTTTCTCCTTATGGAAATGGGAATGTTTATTCTATAACTGTCCCTAGTTTGTATATGGAAGTACATAACTTGTTTTAAGTTTCACAGGTCCATAGACAGAAGGGAGTTATGCCTTAAGACAGACCATGCCTGTAACTGATTCTGACAAGATCTTATACTTACCTATTGCTACTGAAATGATTTAAGTTTTTGTGGTATTGTGATGGGCTGAATTTATTTTGCATATGGAAAGATAATGTCATTTTGGGGTCCAGGGAGTGGAATGTGCCAGTTTGTATATATTATTTCCCCAAAATGCCACATTCTTTGATGCAGTCTTGTGGGGGAAGATGTATTAGTGTTGATTAAATTGGAATTCTTTGATTGAGTGTTTCCATGCAGATGTGACTCAATCAGCTGTGAGTTAAATGTTTGATTGGCTAATTTCCATGGAGGTGTTACCCTACCCATTCAGGGTGGGTGTTAATTGGATCAATGGGGTCATATAAAGGAATCCACAGACAGAGGATCAGAGAGTAACTGAGAGTGCATCTTGAAAAGAAGCTTCAGCTAAGAGAGGGCAAAATGCCCTAAGAGCAACATTTTGGAGAATGCCATTTTGAAATGCAACCTGGGAGCAAGTAGATGTCAGCCACGTGCCTTCCAAACTAACAGAGGTTTGCTGGACTCCAATGGCCATCCGTCAGTAAAGGTACCCTATTGTTGAGGCCTTACCTTGGACACTTTTGTGGTCTTGAGTCTGTTACTTTGTAACCAAATAAACCCCCTTTATAAAAGCCACTCCATTTCTGATATTTTGCATAACAGGCAGCATTAGCAAACCAGAACAGTACCCTATTGTTGATGCCTTACCTTGGACATTTTCATGGCCTTCAAACAGTAACTTTGTAACCAAATAAACCTCCTTTATAAAAGCCAATCCATTTCTAGTATTTTTCATTCACAGCATTAACAAACCAGAACAATATGCTTTCCCTGTTATTTTTCCTAAGCTCCAATCTGTCTGTCTACTAACAAGGACTAATACAACAAATGGATTCCCTAGCCCAGGTAGTCTTGGATAACTGCCTAGCCTTAGACTACCTCTTGGGAAAAAAGGGGGTGTCCATGAAATAAGAAGCACCTCCTGCTGCATGTATATTAATAATTTGGGGCAATTATAAATAAGCTTATATAAGATGGGTCATGATCAGTGTGTTTCAAAATATAACCAAGGTTTGTCAACAAATACCTCAGACCCTAAAAACTTCTGACATTTCTTCCAGCTATCATGAAATGGTGTGGAAAATGGATACACAGAGATTTCTAGCTCAAGTGATGTAATCAGCATTGTGAAGCATGACATCCATTGCAAAAGCCTCCCCAGACATTAATCTAATAAAAGGACAAATCTCACTAACTTAGAAAGCTGGTTGATGGTAGAGACTTGAGAAGGACTCCAGAAATGCTGAATCAAAGAAAAAGAAACATATCAGGTAGGAAATTTCTGTCCTGGATACATCTATCCATTCCCTCCCCCTTATTTGGTCCTACACAGCTTGGGAGTCATTAATTTACAGCTGCTCTGGTCTCTCCACTGCAGACACAGACTACAGTGCCATGCACAGCAGTGAGTAAAAACCTCACACATGTCCAGGTACAGGGACCCAAGTCTGCAGATACCCAGGGTGAAAACAAGCTGCTGAGGAGTGCTGCATAATAGAGTCCCAAGGCAAGGTTTTGGTGGAGAAAGACCATGGTAGAACTGCTGGCAAGATCTATTGTGCCCTCACAGAATCCAGTTTCTTTTGGCTGGACCACTTAAAGCCAAAAGAGACTTTTCTTTCTAGATCTTTCTGGATTGAACCCATCTCACTACCTGGGTTGAGATAACCTAAGGGAGAATAAACCAAAGGCAGAAAACTTCACAGGGAAAAGGGTGGTTAAACAGAACTGATATAAGACAGGACATATACCAGAAATGAAAAGTTTAAGGTAAGGGGACACTGCATGCAGAAGAGAATTTAAACAAATAATGGAAGCTGGGGAGAAAATTCTGCACAAAAGCAAACAGAACAGATCATTATTCTCAGAGAAGGAAAAGAGAAAAGAAGCTTTCTCCTGGAGGTGAAACAATTGCACAGAGCGCAATCTTAAAAATTATAGTGCATATCCAGGGAAAGAATCAGAGGAAGAAGAGCTGAAAAAATTTGATCAGTTAAATGTTGGTGACTCTAAAGGTTCAGAATAATTTGGACCAAACATCAAGGAAGAGTTTTAAGAAAAAGACAATCAACAATAAAACTCTAGAACAGAGGTAGAATGTGACTTTCCAAGCTAACTCATCAAAATAATCAGTTGTCCACATATCAGCAATAAATATAGGCCAAAAAAAAAAAAAGAAACATGAAGGTATAACTCAGTAAAGTGAAGAAATTACAAATTCAGAGGAGACATATAATTTGGAAGAAAACTAATCAAAGAAATTCAAGCAAATCTCCTAAGTCAATTTTATGAAATGAAGGAAAATATGCATAAATAAATAAGGGATATGAAGAAGAAAATGCATGAGCATGAAGAAGTTTAAAGATTGAAAAGAAATGTAACAGAAATTATGGGAATGAACAGCACAATAATGGGGACTAAAAATACCCTCAATTGTACACCATGGATCATTGTATGGTATGTGAATATATCTCAATAAAACTGAATTAAAAAAAATACACCTGAGGCAAATAACAGCAGATTTGAATGGGCAGAAGAAACAATCAGTGAACTAGAAGACAGGACAATTGAAATCATACATTCTGTAGAAATGATAGAGAAAAGAATAGAAAAAATTGAGCAGTTTCTCAGGAATTTGAATGAAAGCAGTAAATGCACAAATATTCAGACATGGGTGTTCCAGAAGGGGAAGTGGAGAGAAAGGGTGAAGAAAGAATACTTGAGGAAATAATGACTGAAAATCTCCTAACACCAATGAAAGACATAATTATACATATCCATGGAGTGAAACATACTCCAAACAGAATAAGCCCTAATAGATTTATTCTGAGACACATACTAATCAGAATGTCAAAAGACAAAGATAAAGAGAGAAATATGAAAGCAGCAAGGAAAAAGCAATTCAACTCATATGGGGGATCCTCAGAAAGAATAAGTGCCCATATCTCATCAGAAACCATGGATGAGAGAATACAGTGGTATGATATATTCAAGGAACTAGAAGAGGAAAACTTCCAAACAAAAATATTTATCTGACAAAACTATCCTTCAAAAATAAGGGAGAGTTTAAAATATTCACAGATAATCAGAAACTAAGAGAGCTCATAAAGAAAAGATATTCCATCCAAGATTTACTAAAGGGAGTTCAGCAGTTGAAATGAAAGGACAGGAGAAAGGGCCTTGGAGCAGTGTAAAGTGATGAAGATCGTCAGTAAGGCTAACTAAAAAGGTAAATGCAAAACCCAGCAATACCATATCCTCAATATACAACTCTACTCTTTAATTCCCATATGAGTTGAATACAACTGAACAAGAAAAAAGTATATTTCTTATTAATGGATATACAAAATATAATGCAGTAAAATGGGGCAACAACAACATAAATAGGGAACACAGAGGGATATGGGAACAGACAGCATTTATGCTATTAAGGCTAAGATGAAATATTTTCAAACTAGTAAGTTATAGATGTAGGTTGTGTAATATGAACCCAAGGATAACCAAAAAGAAGGTATATTTAAAAGTACAGAGAAAGGAATGGTAAAGGAATCAGGTATATAGAAAAAACTTCAGTTATACAAAAAGGAGGTTTCAATAATAAAATATGACTATAAAAGTCAAGGGATGAGGGGGGAATATGTAGATCTAAATGAAACATTAAAAAAGAACAAAGAGCTAAAATCAAAGACCTAACTGAATAACTGATGAAGCTAGAGAATGATCAGCAAACTAACCCTAAAGCAAGTAGAAGAAAAGAAATAACAAGGATTAAAACAGAAATAAATATTATTGAGAACAAAAAAAAGAGAGAATAAATAAAACCAAAAGTTGGTTCTTTGAGAAGATCATCAAGATTGATAAACCCTTAGCTTGACTGATGAAGTCAAAAAGTGAGAAGACTCAAAGAAAATTATAAATAAGAAGTGGGCATTACTGTGGATCCTGAAGAAAAATTATAAGAGGACAGTATAAACAACTGTACATCAACAAACTAGACAATTTAGAGTAAATGGATAATTTCTTGGAAACACATGAAAATTACTGAGCTGAGGAGAAATAGAATACCTCAACAAACCAATCACAAGCAAAGATATCCAGTCAACAAAAACTTCCTACAAATAATAGCAGAAAGCCAGGTGGCTTCACAGAGGAATTTCACCAAACTTTCTAAAAATAAGGGACACAATTCCTGCTCAAAATCTTTCAAAAAAATTGAATAAAAAGGAACACTACCTAATTCATTTTATCAAGCTGATATCACCCTAATATAAAAACTAGATAAAGTTACAAGAAAGGAAATTTATAGGCCAATCTCTCTAATGAATATAGATGCAAACATTCTCAACAAAATAATTGCAAATCAAATCCAAGGACACAATAGAATTATACACCACTGACAAAGTGTGGTTCATTCCAGGCATGCAAGTGTGGTTCAACATAAGAATGCAACACATTAACAAATCTAAAGGGAAAAATCAAATGATCATCCTTATAGAGGCCTAAAAATCATTTTGCAAAAGAGCACCCTTTTGATAAAACCACTTGAAAATGTAGGAGTTAAAGGAAACTTACTAAATATGTTGTAGGTCATATATGAAAAATGCACAGCTAGCATAGTACTCAATTTTTAGAGAGAGGAAGCCTTCCCCCTGAGATTAAGAATGAGATATGAGGTTCACTGTCACCACTATTATTCAACAATGTGCTAGAAGTTGTAGTCAGAGCAATTTGCCAACACAAAATTGGAAAGGGAGAGTAAAACTGTCATTATTTGCAGATGATATGATCCTATATTTGGAAAATCCTGAGAAATCAATGACAAAGTTACTTGAACTCATAAACAAATTCAGAAAAATGGCAGGATACAAGATTAATATGCATAAGTCAGCAATGTTCCTATACACCAGCAATCACCTGACTGAAGAGGAAATCAAGAAAAAAGATTCCACTGACAATATCAACTAAAAAATCAAGCACCAAGTATGTAAAAGACCTCTACACAGAAAATTACAAAACTTTACTAAAAGAAATCAAAGAGAACCTAAATAGGTGGAAATATATTCCATGTTCAAAGATAGGAGGGCTAAGCATTTTTAAGATGTGAATTCTAACCAAACTGATCTACATATTCAATGCAATTCCAATCAAGTGTCCAACAACCTTCTTGGTGGACTTGGAACATCTAGTTATCAAATTTATTTGGAAGAGAATGGGCCTTAAGTTGCTAAAAATATTTAAAAAGAATTATGAAGTGGGAGAACATACACTTCTTGACTTTAAAGCCTGCTGTAAAGCCACAGTAGTCCAAACAGCATGGTATGGCACAAAGATAGACAAATTGATCAATGGAATGGTATCAAGAGTTCAGAAATAGACCCCAGATCTATGGTCCACTGATTCTGTTTAAGTTTCCCAAGTCCACTAAACCAGATCAGAATAGTCTCTTCAAAAAATGGGACTAGGATAACTGGATATCCATATCCAAAAGAATGAAAGAGGATCCCTACCTCAGACCCTATACAAAAATTAACTCAAAGTGTATCAAAGACCTAACCATATGAGACAGCATCATAAAACTTTTAGAAGATGATACAGGGAAACATCTTCAAGACTTAGTCATAGGACATAGCTTCTTAGACATTACACCCAAAACACAAGATACAAAAGAAAAAATAGATAAATGGGAACTCCACAAAATCAAAACTTCTGTGACTCAAATGACTTTGTTAAAAGGGTGAAGACTCAGCAAACACAGTGGAAAAAATATATGGAATCTTTTATCTGATAAGGGACTGATATCCAGCATACATAAAGAAATCCTACAACTCAATGACAATAGTACAAATAGCCCAATTATAAAATGAGTAAAAAGTATGAAAAGACTTTTTTTCTGAAGAGGAAATACAAATCTCTAAAAACACACAAAAAATATTCATCTTCCCTAGGTATTAGGAAAATGCAAATCAAAACCACAATGAGATATTATCTCACACCAATAAAAATGTCTGCTATTTAACAAACAGGAAACTACAAATGCTGGAGAGGATGTGGATAAATTGGAATCCTTATTCATTGCCGGTGGGAACGTGTAATGGTACAATCACTGTGGAAGACAGTTTGGCAGTTCCTCAGAAAACAAGACATTGAGTTACCCTAAAATCTGGAAATTCCGCTTCTTGGTATATACACAGACCTGAAAGCAGTGACACTGTTCTAGTTCACTAATGCTGCCAGAATGCAAAACACCAGAAATGGATTGGCTTTTATAAAGGGGGGTTATTTGTTATACAGTTGCAGTCTTAAGGCCATAAAGTGTCCAAGGTAATGCATCGACAATTGGGTACCTTCACTGGAGGATGGACAATGGTGTCCGGAAAACCTCTGTTAGCTGGGAAGTCATGTGGCCAGCATCTGCTCCAAGTTCTGGTTTCAAAATGGCTTTCTCCCAGGACATTCCTCTCTAGGCTGCAGTTCCTCAAAAATGTCACTCTTAGTTGCTCTTGGGGAGTTTGCCCTCTCTTAGCTTCTCTGGAGCAAAAGTCTGCTTTCAAAGTCCATCTCCAAAATGTCTCTGTGAGCTGAAGCTCCTCTCTCAGTTCCAGTGCATTCTTCAAAGTGTCCCTCTTGGCTGTAGCAAGCTTGTTCCTTCTGTCTGAGCTTATATAGTGCTCCAGTAATTTAATTCAGACCCACACTGAATGGGTGGGGCAACACTTCCATGGAAATTATCCAACCAAAGTCATCACCCACAGTTGGGTGGGGCACATCTCCATGGAAACACTCAAAGAATTATAATCTAATTAACACTGATATGTCTGCCCACACAAGATTACACAAAAGATAATGTTTTTTGGGGGGACATAATACATCAAACTGGCACAGACATCAACAGACTGCACACAAATTTTCATAGCAGCATTGTTCACAATTGTCAAGAGATGGAAACAATCCAAGTGTCCTTCAACAAAAGAGTGAATAAACCAAATGTTTTATATAGATATGATGGAATGGTATGCAGCAATAAGAAGGAATGAGTTCCTGAAACACATGGCAACATGGATGAATTTTAAAGATGTAATTAATTCTGAGTGAAATGTCACACACAAAAGGAGAGATACTGTGTTATCACTACTGTGAATCCCTGAACGATGTAAACAGTGTCTTATAATGTAGAATATAGGGGACCTAAGGATAGACAGAAGATAATGAAGGGGGAATGATAACTACTCTGTTCAGAAGTTAATGAGGATTAATTTAAAGATAAGGGAATGGATAGGGGTGATTATTGTTCATTAATGGGATTATAAGTATAAGAGCTGCAGTGAAGGAGAACATGATTGATATGGGTTGTTTAAAGGTATGTATACCACTCACCAACACTACAAATATAAATAAGTGCTTGCATGATATACTTATAAAGTATGACACTGGTACAAAGAGTTAACAGAGAGGTATATGGGAGAAACTACCTATTGCATATAAGGACCATAATGAATAGGAATACCTTACTAGTACCACGCAAATACTGGGGATAAATAAATAAGGGCTGATAAAATCT
Organism: Choloepus didactylus; assembly: GCF_015220235.1. NCBI lineage: Eukaryota > Metazoa > Chordata > Mammalia > Pilosa > Megalonychidae > Choloepus > Choloepus didactylus. The sequence continues at coordinate 92,081,572 of NC_051334.1, read as the reverse complement.
TTGGTGTGCTTTGGGTCATGAGAATTGCTTAAAATGGAGTGATGGTGATTTTACAACTAAGTTAAGTTAATGTGAGACATCAATTGTTTATCTCGGACGGAATATATGCTATGTGAAATTAGGAATCTCCTCCTGAATAATTCAAGCCCTTGATCTTGAGGCTTACTCTTGTGAAACTTATGGCTGTAAAGTGGAGGAGAAGTCCACCTATAATTATGCCTAGGATTCACCTTCAAAGAACCTCTTTTGTTGCTCAGTTGTGACCTTTATCTTTCTAAATCCAACTTCACAAGTGAATTCATTACCATCAGCCTGATGTAGGACAGGACTCCAAGGTGAGTGAGTCTCCCTGGCAGCATGTGATATGGATCCCAGGTATGATCCTGACCCTGGCATTGAGGGATTGAAAATGCTTTTTTGACCAAACAGGGAAAACAAGGGCAACAAAATAATTTTTCTGTGGCTAACTGATTTCAAATAGAGTTATGAGGCTGTCCTGGAAGTTACTCTTATGGACATTTCAGCTAGATATCCCAAATGGCCATGGTATTCCAAGCCCTAACCAAAAGTAGTCCTGAAATACATAGGTTCCTATCTGAGATTGTATAAAAGTTACACTCACTAAGTTTACTTTTCACAAACTTATATCCTTGAGAATGTTCCTATTCCAGACAAGTCCCAAGACCCAGAGGCAATAGTCTCTTCAAAGACATCAATCAGATGTGTCCCCATTTCCCATAATGTCAACATCCCTTTTCCACATGAACAGGTTAGGATGGTCACTGCCTAGACATCCTGAAGAATGGGAAAGTGATTAAACTAGAGGAAGGGGTAGCAACAGACAAGATAAAATTTAACAAAGTTTTACAATTACTGAATTTTTATGTAATTTTTCCTTTGTTGCTAGGGTATTATAATAGCTATATTGAAGGAACTGAAATGGTGGAACTCTATCCCAAAACATTCTTTGAAATTTGCTCTATAGCCACTTGTTAGATCATACCTTGAAAGTTATCACCTTTCTGTATATATGTTACATTTCACAATAAGGAAATAACTGAAAATGTGGAACTATTATCCATCACATTCTTTGAAATTTGCTTTCTACAAACTTGTTAAATCACACTTTGAAAGTTATCACTTTTATGTATATATGTGATATTCCACAAGAAAAAATAAATTTAAAAGGCAAAAAACACATTTTTTGTTAAAAAAAAACAACCAAGAGATAAAATGGCTGAAGCAAGTGCTGCCTTTACAATAATAACGCTGAATCAAAAGACCCAGATTGGCATAATTGTTAAAAATGCATTATCCAGGCTTCTGGAAGATGGCAGTTAGGAGAGACAGAGCAAAAAATATCTCCATGAAAAATACTAGATAAAAGACAGAAAGTGACCCAGAATACGAGTTCCAGCAATGCACCAGCTGAAAAAGTTCTGCTAAATCCACAGGGACCATGGACCCAGTGAAACTGGGAGACTGCATTCTGAAATGAGTGAGTGAGCCTGCTGAATAACTGGCAGCCATGCTGCAGTCTGGGGAAACCATGGGGTGGCATTTGGGGTCAGACTTGCTTAACAAACCCAAAAGCAGCTGCAGGTACAGCAGCAAGAACCACAGAGTGAAGCATGGCAGGAACTGCGTCCCCACAACCTGTGGGCATGCCTCAATATCTGACATGGATGATAGCCTTTTATGCACCTGCTGCTACTTGTCTCAGAGCTGGGAAGGCAGAGATTAGCCAAAAGGGGAAAATAAACATGCCCCCTACAGCCATCTTCCCAATGAACTGGGAACGCTCCTGCCCAGTGTTAGCGCCGTAGCCCAGAGCTGCACCAAACAGCCCAGTGTGACAGGAAGTGTTTCCAACAGCACACACACATGACCCAATATCTGACAGGGATGATAGACTTTTGTGCACCCACAGCTAATTGTCCTGGAGCTAGGAAGGTGGAGGCATGTGAAAAAAGGGGGAAATCAACACACCCCATACAGCCATCCTTTCAGCAGGCTGGGAATGCCCATACACAGCCTTAAGAGGATACTGTGAACAACTGTATGCCAAAAAACTGGATAATGTAGAGGAAATGGAAACATATGAACAACCTAGACTGACCAGAGAAGAAATAGAAGACTGCAACCAACAAATCACAAGCAAAGAGATCATTCGTCAAAAAACTTCCCACAAATAAATGCCCAGGGGGAGGTGTCTTCACAGGGGAATTCTACCAAACTTTCCAAAAAGAACTGACACCAATCTTACTTAAAATCTTTCAAAACATTGAAGGAAATGGAACACTATCTAACACCTTTTATGGAGCTAACATCAAACACCAAAACCAATCAAAGAAGCTACAAAAAAGATAAACTACAGGCCAATCTCCCTAATGTACATAAATGCAAAAATTCTCAACAAAGTACTTGCAAATTGAATCCAAAGACACATTAAAAAATCATACACCATGACCAAGTTGGGTTCATTCCAGGCATGCAAGGATGTTTCAGCATAAGAAAATCAATCAATGTATTACAACACATTAACAAATCAAAAGAGAAAAACCAAATGATCATCTCAATAGATGCTGGAAAAGCATTCAACAAAATCCAACATCCCTTTTGGATAAAAACACTTCAAAAGGTAGGAATTGAAGGAAACTTCCTCAATACAATGGTAAGGGACTGAAAGCCTTCCCTCCAAGATCAGGAACAAGACAAGGATGCCACTGTCACCACTGTTGTTTAATATTGTGCTAGATGTGCTAGCCAGGGCAATCTAGCAAGACAAAGAAATAAAAGGCATCCAAATTGGGAAGATAGAGGTAAAACTGTCATTAATTGCAGATGATATGATCTTATATCTGGTAAACCCTGAGGAATTGATGATACAGCTACTAGAGCTAATAAACAAATTTAGCAGGATACAAGATTGATGCACATAATTCAGTAATGTTTCTGTATGCTAGAAATGAATGAAGTGAAGAGACACTCAAGAAAAAGATACCATTTTCAATAGAAACTAAAAAAATCAAGTACCTAGGAATAAACTTAATGAAAGATGTAAAAGACCTATACAAAGAAAACTATATAACTCTACTAAAAGAAATAGAAAGGGACCTTAAAAGATGGAAAGAATATTCCATGTTCATGGATAATGAAGCTAAATATCATTAAGATGTCAATTCTACACAAACTCATCTACAGATTCAATGCAATCCCAATCAAAATTCCAACACCCTACTTGGCAGAATTGGAAAAGCTAGTTATCAAATTTATTTGGAAAGGGAAGATGCCTTGAATTGCTAAAAACACCCTAAAAAAGAAAAATGAAGTGGGAGGACATACACTCCCTGACTTTGAAGCTTATTATAAAGCCACAGTAGTCAAAACAGCATGGCACTGGCACAAAGATAGACATATTGATCAATGGAATTGAATTGAGAATTCAGAGATAGACCACCAGATCTATGGCTGACTGATCTTTGATAAGGCCCCCAAAGCCACTGAACTGAGACATAACAGTCTTTTCAACAAATGGGGCTGGGAGAGTTGGATATGAATATCCAAAAGAATGAAAGAGGACTCCTACCTCACACCCTACACAAAAATTAACTCAAAGTGGATCAAAAACCTCAATATAAAAGACAGTACCATAAAACTCCTAGACGATAATGTAGGAAAACCTCTTCAAGATCTTGTATTCAGCGGGCACTTCCTAGACCTTGCACCCAAAGCACAAGCAACAAAAGAAAAAATAGATAAATGGGAACTCCTCAAACTTAGACGTTTATGTACCTCAAAGGAATTTGTCAAAAAGGTGAAGAGGCAGCCAACTCAAAGGGAAAAAAAATTGGAAACCATGTATCTGACAAAAGACTGATGTCTTGCATATATAATAAAATCCCACAACTCAGTGACAATAGTACAGCCGGCCCAATTATAAAATGGGCAAAATATATGAGAAGACAGTTCTCTGAAGAGGAAATACAAATGGCCAAGAAACACATGAAAAATGTTCTGCTTCACTAGCTATTAAAGTGATGCAAATTAAGACCACAATGAGATACCATCTCACACCAATTAGAATGACTGCCATTAAACAAACAGGAAACTACAAATGCTGGAGAGGATGTGGAGAAATTGGAACTCTTATTCATTGTTGATGGGACTGTATAATGGTTCAGACACTCTGGAAGACAGTCTGGCTGTTCCTTAGAAAACTACATATAGAGTTATCCTTTGATCCAGCAATTGCACTTTTGGTATATACTGGAAGATCTGAAAGCAGTGACATGAACAGATATCTGCATGCCAATGTTCATAGCAGCATTACAATTGCCAAGAGGTGGAAACAACTCAAATATCCTTCAACAGATGAGTGGATAAATAAAATATGGTATATACACACGATGGAATACTATGCTGCAGTAAGAAGAAATGATGTTGTGAATCATATGACAACATGGATGAACCTTGAAGACATAATGCTGAGCAGAAGAAGTAAGGGACAAAAAGAGAAATATTATTTCCTACCACTACTGTGAACATTGAAAAATGTAAAATAAATTGTTTATAATGTAGAATGTAGGGGACCTAGCAATAGAAAGCAATTAGTGAAGGGGGAACCATAACCTAATAAGTACAGATAAGCTATTGTGGGTAAATTTAATGTTCTGGGAATGCCCAGGAATGACTATGGTTTGTTAATTTCTGGTGTGTATTGTAGGAACAAGTTTACAGAAATATTGCTCTATTAGTTTTTTTTCCTGGGTAGAGTAGGAACATGTTGGAAGTAAAGTAGTTATTTTAGGCTAGTTGTCTTTTTCTTAGTCCCTTGTTTTGGTTTGTTTGAAATGTTTTTTTATTGTTTGTTTTTTAAAAAAAATTTAATATATTTAATTAAAAATAAACAATGAAAGAAATATACAGAACACCCCTTGGGAGCTGTGGGGGAATCCAGGGTTGTTGGGCTTCCCCACCTCGATGGTTGCTGATGTGCTCACAGACACTGGGGACTGGTGGTTTGATGGGCCAAACCCTTTACCATGGGGCTTGCCCTTGGGAAGACTGTTAATGCAAAGGAGAGGCAAGGCCTGCTTATAACTGTGCCTGTGTCTCCTCCTGAATGCCTCTTTATTGCTCAGATGTGGTGTTCTCTCTCTAGCTACAACTTGGCAGGTGAAATCACTGCCCTCCCCCTATGTGGGATCTGACACCCAGGGGTGTAAATCTCCCTGGCAATGTGTAATATGACTTCTGGGGAGGTATCTAGACCTGGCATCATGGGATGGAATACATCTTCTTGACCAAAAGGGGTGTGTGAAATGAAATGAAATAAGTTTCAGTGGCTGAGAGATTCCAAAAGAGCTGGGAGGTCACTCTGGTGGGCAGTCTTACACACAATATAGATAACCCTTTTTAGGTTCTAATGAATTGGAATAGCTAGCAGTAAATACCTGAAACTATCAAACTATAACCCAGAACCCTTGAATCTTGAAGATGATTGTATGACAATGTAGCTTATGAGGCATGAAAATGTGATTGGGAAATCCACGTGGATCACACTCCCCTTTGTCCAGTGTATGGATGGATGAGTAGAAAAATGGGGGCAAAAAAAAACCCAAACAAACACAAAAATGCAGAATGAAAAATAGGGATGTGGGATGATTTGGGTATTCTTTTTTACTTTTTTTTAAATTCTTATTCTGATTCTTTCTGATGTAACATAAATGTTCAAACAAAGATTGGGGTGATAAATGCATGACTACATCATGGTACTGTGAACAGTTGATTGTACACCATCAATGATTGTATGGTATGTGAATATATTTCAATAAAACTGAATTTAATTTAAAAAAAAAACATTATCCAGCAATATGAGTTTAACAAGAAACACATTTTAGAGCCAAAGACACAAGTAGGTTGAAACTTAATGTATGAAAATGAATATTCCATGCAACTAGCAAACAAAGAGCTGGAGTAGTTATATGAGTATCAGACACAATAGACTTTAAGTCAAATCTTTTAGAAGGGACAACAAAAAATCATTATATATTAATAAAAGGGACAATCCAGAAAAAGAAATAACAATTATAAATATTTATGCATGTAACAATGGTGCCCCAAAATACATGAGGTAAACATGGGAAAACCAAAGGGAGAAATAGAAACCTCTACAATATTAATTGAAGTCTTCAGTACCCCAGTGTCACTAATAGACAGAACATTGGAAAGGAGATCAATAAGGAAACAGAGAATATGAAAAATATGATTAATGCCCGAAACCTAACAGATATGTACAGAACATTGCACCTCAAAAACACCAAGCTATTCATTCTTCTAAAGTTCATATGGATTATTCTCCAGTATAGACCACATATTGGGTCACAAAAAACGTCTCAGTTAATAAAAAAGATTGAAATTACACAAAGCATCTTCTCTAACCATATTGGAATGTAGCTGGAAAACAATAACACAAAGGGAGCTGGAAAATCCACCAGTATATGGAAATTAGATAAAACACTCTTAAACAATCAGTGGGTCAAAGCAGAAATTACAAGGGAAATCAGTAAATTTCTTGAGACAAAGTTAATGAGAACACAACATATCAAACTTCACAGAATGCTGTGGAGGCTGTGCTGAAAGGGAAATTTATAGCCCTGAATGCTTACATTAAACAAGAAGAAAGATCTAAAATCAAATACTCAAATGCCTACCTGGAAGAACTAGAAAAAGAACAGCAAACTAACCCCCAAAGCATGCAGAAGGAAATAAGTAATGAAATTAGTGCAGAAATCAATAAAATTGAGAATAAAATGTGAACACAGAGGATTAATAAATCCAAAATTTTGTTCGAGAAGATCAATAAAATTTACTAACCCTTATCTAGCCTGACAAAGACTAAAAGAGAGAAGATGCAAATAAATAAAATCCTTACCACAGACCCTGAAGAAATAAAAAATACCATAAGGATACTATGAAAAAGTGTATGCAAACAAATTAGACAAATTAGATGAAATGGATGATTTCCTAGAAACACAAAAACAACCATCAATCAATAGAGAAGAAATAAAAGACCTCAACAAAACAATTACAAGAGATTTATTCAGTCATCAAAAACTCCAAAAAATAAAAGCCAAGGACCAGATGGTTTCACAGGTGAATTTTACCAGTCATTCCAAAAGAATTAATACCAGTCCTGCTCAAACTCTTCCAAAAAATTGAAGAGGAGGGAACACTACCTAACTCATTCTATGAGGACATTACCTTAATACTAAGACCAGATAATAGTATTATGAGAAAAGAAAATTAGAGGCCAATTTCTCTTGTGAATATATATGCAAAAGTCCTCACCAAGTACTTGCTAATTGAATCCAACATCTCATTAAAAGAGGTATTCAACATATTAAAGTGGGACTTATTCCAGATGTGGCAGGGTGGTTCAACATAAGAAAATAAAATAATGTAGTGACCACATTAAGACAAGGAAGGGAAAATAAAACACACGATCATCTTAATTGATGTAGAAAAGTCATTTGACAAAATCCAGCATCCTTTCTTGATAAAAACACTGAAAAACTTGGAATAGAAGGAAACTTCTTTAACATGAAAAAGAGCATATATGAAAAACCCACAGCTAACATCATATTCAATTGTGAAAGACTAAAAGTTTTCCTCTGCATTCTGGAAAAACACAAGGATGCCCACTGACAACTCTTTTTCAACATTGTACTGTAAGTACTAGTGGAACATTTAGGTAAGAAAAAGAAATAAAAGGCATCCAAATTGGAAAAGAAGAAGTAAAATTTTTACTATTTGCAGATGACATGATCCTGTATATAGAAAGTCTCCCTAAAAATTCAACAGGAAATTGACTACAGCTAATAAACAAATTCAGCAAAGTGGTGGTGTACAAGATTTTTGTTTTTATTTGCTAAAGCTGTTGAAAGGCAATATACCACAAATGGATTGGCTTTTACAATGGGGATTTATAAACATACAATGTACAGTTCTTAAGCCATGAAAATATCCAATTCAAGGCATCAAAAGGACATATGCTTCGATTTTGAAGGTAGGCTGTAATCATCAGAACACCTCTGTCATAGGGGAAGACACGTGGCTGGTGTCTGCTGGTCCTTTGCTCCTGGGTTTCATTGTTTTCAGCTTCTGGTTCCAGTGGTTTCATCTCTCAGCTTCTGTGGGTCCTCTTTTAGCTTCTCCAGTGCTTTTCTCTAAGTTCCCTGGGCTTTTACTGTGTCCTTTGTCCTCTCATAAAGGACACCAATAAAATGATTAATACCCACCATGTATGGGATGGGTCACATCTCAATCGAAACAAATTAACCAAAAGGTACCACCCACTACTGTCTTAATCAAAATATCAATGCCCCCACGAGTGGATTAAAGTAACATGGCCTTTTCAGAATTACGTAACAGCTTCAAATTAACACAAGAATCCACATACAGAAATCAGCAGTGTTTCTAGACACTAGTAATAAATAATCTCAAGGGGAAATGAAAAAAATCAATTTACAATAGCAACTAAAAGAATCAAATATCTAGTAAATAAATCTAATCAATGATTAAAAGATTTGTACACAGAGTATTATAATACATTGCTAAAGGAAACTGAAGAAGACATAAAGAAATGGAAGAGCATTCCACATTCATGGATTTGAAGACCAAATATCATTAAGGTGTCAATTCTACCCAAATTATTTACAGATTCAAAGCAGTTCCAATCAAAATTACAGCAGCTTTTTTTTTGCATAAACATAAAAGGCAATTTTCTAATTAAATTTGAAGGGTAACTTTCCTATACATGCAAAAACATCTTGAAATCAAAGAATGAATTTGAATAACTCAAACCTCCTGACATTAAATCATATTATAAAGCTATGGTGGTCAAAATAGAATTGTACTACAACAAGAAAAGATATATTGACCCATGAAATCAAATTGAGAGGTCAGAAACAAAACTGAAAATCTATGGCCAATTGATTTTTTTAAATTAAATTCAGTTTTATTGAGATATATTCACATACCATGCAATCAACCATAGTGTACAATCAACCAATCAACTTTTCACAGTACTATCATATAGTTATGCATCCATCACCCCAATCTATTTTTGAACATTTTCCTTACTCCACAAAGAATCAGAATAAGAATAAAAAATAAAAGTAAAAAAGAACACCCAAATCATCCAACCCCATCCCACCCTACCTTTCATTTAGTTTTTGTCCCCATTTTTCCATTCATCAATACACACACTGGACAAAGGGAGTGCAATCCACAAGGTCTTCACAATCACACTGTCACCCCTTGTAAGCTACATTGTTATATAATCATCTTCATGAGTCAAAGCCACTGGGTTGGAATTTGATAGTTTCAGGTATTTACATCTAGCTATTCCAATACATTAAAACATGAGAGAGTTATTTACAGTGTGTAAGAATGACCACCAAAGTGACCTCTTGAATCCATTTGAAATCTCTCAACCACTGAAGCTTCACTTCATTTCACCTTGCATCCCCCTTTTGGTTGAGAATATGTTCTCGACCCCACAATTCTGGGTTCAGACTGATCCCCAGGAGTCACATCACACATTGCCAGGGAGATTTATACACCTGGGAGTAAGTTCCCATGCAGGGAGGAGGGCAGCAAGTTCACCCACCAAGGTGGCTTAGCTAGAGAGAGAGGGCCATAACTGAGTAACAAAGAAGCACCCAGGGGGAGACTCCTAAGCACAATTATAAGCAGGTTTAGCCTCTCCTTTGCAGTAACAAGCATCATAAAGGCAGGCCCCAAGATAGAGGACTCAGCATACCAATCCATCCATCCTCAATGTCTGTGAGACCATCAGCAACAACCCAGGTGAGGAAGTCCAACACTTCTACAGTTTCCCCCAGCTCCACAGGGGGGCTCTGCATATATATTTTTATTCTCTGCCCAAATTACTTTGGGATGTGTTGCTATTTCACTCTAACCTATACAAACCTAACACATCTCACTTCCTACTCAAGGTTCCATGTAATTGTGGTGTTTGATCAAACTGACTCTAGAAGTAATATTTAGAAAATATAGCTCCTGCAAAAATAAACATCCCTTCCCTTGGTCTCACATTGAAGTTGAAGTTTTAACACACAGTTTCAAACTTTACCCTTTGTTCCTATTTACCCTAGTCTTAGCCAGATCTGCTTCATTCATATCTCTAATTGAAGTCTTTGTTCTTTTTCAGTTTTTTTTTAAACAGCTGCTATATGCATCAATGCTGACATTTGTATCTGCCAAGCTCTAGCTCTGAGTTTCAGGTATCACAGAGGTACCCAATGTTCCAGAGGTCAATCACGTTATACACAAAGGATCGGCATCTCAGAGTTTGGAGATAGTCATTGCAATTCAGGCATAGATTTGATGCTGTAAGAGCTTATAATCTAGGAAACATTGCAAGAATTGTTTCCCTGTTAGGCTGTGCTCTAAGATTCAATTCTGAGTTTACACACTGTGGTTAGTCCATATTGGTGAGGCACTATTGTGTTTGCCTTTGTTTCTGGTGTATTTCACTCAAAATGCTGTCTGCAGGATCCATTCACCTTGTTACCTGTCTCACAGCTTCACTCCTCTAGTTGCTAAATATATTCCATTTTATGCATGAACCACAGTTCACCATTCTGTTCCTCAGTCAATGTACCCTTAGGCCACCTCCACCCATTGCAATTCATGAATACTGCTTCCATAAACACCAGTGTGAAATGTCCATTGATGTCTTTGCTCTTGAATCTTCCAAGTACATACCCCATAATGAGGTTGTAGGACTTCATGGCCCCACATACTTAGCTTCTTGTGGAACCACCACACAGACCTTCAGAAAGGCTACATCATTCTTCCTCCTCATCAACAGTAACTAGGTACATTTCTCTCTCCATGTTTTCTCCAGCACTTTTACCCCTATTTATATTTTTCCTACAATTTTATAGAGATATGTTCACATGTCATACAACCATCCATAGTGTACAGTCAGTTGTTCATGGTATCATCATATAGTTGTACATTTATCAACACAGTCAGCACTTGAACATATTGATTAGTAAGAAAAATTTTTTTAAACAAATAACAAAAGAGATAAAAAGAAAAATAAAGTGTCATACAATACAATATAATAGTAAGGACAGAAAACAACACCACTACCAAGAATCCCATATTCCACCCTTATATCCCCCTCTCATACACAATTAGCTTTGGTATCTTGCCTTTGTTAATGGAAGCATATTACAATGCTACTGTTGACCATAGACTCCACTTTGCTTTGATTATGTTTTTTTTTCCCAAATACCATCTTTTTTCAATACTCTGCATGGTTGATAGTCATTTGCTCTCCCACATGTAAAATCATTTTTATATTTGTACATTTAGTGACAGTCACTGGCCACTCCAGTTTTGCCAAGTTATACAGTCCTTGTCTTTATTATCTATCTTTATCTCTGGTGTTGTACATTCACCTATCCCACCTCTTTCAGTTTTACTCACATACATCTTTGTTCAGTGTACTTACAATATTGTGCTACAATCAAACAGTATTATGCTATCTATTTCTCGAACTATGCAATCAATCCTGCTGAACACTCTGTAGTCCTTCAGCATCAAATGCCTGACCTCTACCCTCTTCCTATCTCCTGGTAGCCTGTGCTACCAGCTTTTAACTCTCAAAGTTTGCTCCTTAATGTTGGTTCATATTAGTGAGAACATATAGTATTTGTCCTCTTGTTTCTGCCTAAATTCACTCAACAAAATGTCCTAAAATTCATCCATGTTATTATATGTTCCATACCTTTGTTCTGTCTTACAGCTGTGTAACAGTCCATCATGTGTATATACCAGTTTATCCACTTATCTTGTTGATGGACATTTGGGCTGTTTCCATCTCTTGGCAATTGTAAATAATGCCACAAAAAAACCACATCAGTTTACAAATGACCATTCATATCTTAACTTTCAGTTCCTTTGAGTATATACCTAGCAATGGAATAGCTGGGTCATATGGCAAATCTATATTTAGCTTCCTGAGGAACCTCCATACTGTCTTCCAGAGTGGTTGCACCATTCTACATTCCCACCAACAATGAATAAGTGTGCCTCTTTCTCCACATCCTCTCCAGCACTTGCCATTTTCTGTTTTTTGGATAATGGCCATTCTGGTAGGTGTGAGATGATATCTCATTGTGGTTTTGACTTGCATTTCCCTAATAGCTAGTGAAGTTGAGCATTTCTTCATACACTTTTGAGCCATTTGTACTTCCTCTTCAGAAAGTTGTTTGTCCATGTATTTTGCCCATTTATTAACTGGGTTGTCAGTCCTTCTGTTGTTGATTTGTAGGATCACTTTATATCTTTGGGATATTTAACCCTTATCTGATATGCAGTTTCCAAATATTGTCTACCATTGTGTACATTGCCTTTTTATTATTCTTACAAAGTCCTTTGATGTCTAAAAGTGTTTGATTTTGAGGAGATCTCATTAGTCTATTTGCTCTTTGGTTTCTTGTGCTTTGGGTGCACCATCTAGGAAACCAGCTCCTATCAAAGATCTTTAAGAAATTGCCCTACATTTTCTTCTAAGAGTCTTATGGTCTTAGCACTAATGTTTAGATCTTTGATCAATTTGAGTTAATTTTTGTATAAGGTGTTAGATAGGGGTCCTCTTTCATTCTTTTGGAAATGTATATGCAGTTTTCCAAACACCATTTATTGAATAGGCTGCTCTGTCCCAGTTGTTTGGCTTGACTGCCTTATAAAAGATCAATTGTCTGCAGATGTGAGAGTCTACTTCTGACCACCCAATTTGATTCCATTTGTTGGTACCTCTATTCTTATGTCAGTACCATGCTGTTTTGAGCACTATAGCTTTGTAATATTCTCCAAAGTCAGGTAGTGTAAGACCTGCCACTTCATTCCTCTTTCTCAAGATATTTTTGGATATTTGGGGGACCTTACCCTTCCAAATTAATTTGGTTATTGGTTTGTCTAATTCTGCAAAGTAAATTGTTGGGATTTTAATTGTTATTGCATTGAATCTGTAAATCAGTTTAGGTAGAGTTAACATCTTAATTATATTTAGTCTTCCAATCCATGAACATGGTATGTTTTTCCATTTTTCAGGTTCTGTTCAATTTCTTCTAGCAGTCTCATAGTTTTTTTTGTATAGGTCTTCTGTGGCATTCATTAACTTTATTCCTAAATACTTGACTTTTTGGTTTCTATTGTAAGTTGAATTTTTTATTGATTTCTTCCTCTTGTTGTACATTACTTTCTATAAGAACACTACAGATTTCTGCATATTGATATTGTAACCTGCCAATTTGATGTATTCATTGATTGGCTCTAATACTTTGCTGTAGATTTTTCTGGATTTTCTACATACAGTATCATGTTATCTGTAAACAATGAAAGTTTTATTTCTTCCTCTCCAATTTGGATGACTTTTATTTCTTTTTCTTGCCTAATTGCTCTAGCTACAACTTCCAGCACAATGTTGACTAACAATGGTGACAGTGGGCATCCCTCTCTTGTTCCTCATCTTAGAAGGAAAACTTTCAGTCTCTCACCATTGAGTACAGTGTTAGCTGTGGGGATTTCATATGCTGCCTTTATCATGTTGAGAAAATTCCCTTCTATTCCTATCCTTTGAAATGTTTTCATCAAGAAAGGATGTTGAATTTTGTCAAATGCATTTTCTCCATCAATCAAGATGATCATGTGGTTCTTCTGCTTTGATTTATTGATGTGGTATATTACGTTATTTGATTTTTCTTGTGTTGAACCAGCCTTCTATACCTGGAATAAACCCCACCTGGTCATGGTGCATAATTCTTTTAATGTGCTGCTGGATTCAATTTGTGAGTATTTTGTTGAGGATTTTTGTGTCTACATTCATTAAAGAGATTGGTCTATAATGTGTTTTTTTGTGGTATATCTGTCTGATTTTGGTATTAAGGAGATGTTAGCTTCATAGAATGAGTTGGGTGACTTTCCCTCCTCTTCAATTTTTTTGAAGAGTTTGAGCAGGATTCGTATTCTTTCATGAATGCTTGATAGAATTCACATGTGATGCCACCTGGTCCTGGCATTTTCTTTTTTTGGAGCTTTATGATGACTGACTCAATCTCTTTACTTTGCTTGGTTTGTTGGGGTTGTCTATATATTCTCAGGTCAATGTTGGTTGTTTATGCTTTTCTAGGAAATTGTCCATTTCATGTAAGTTTTCTAGTTTATCTGCATATTGTTTCTCCTACTATCTTCTCATTATCTCCTTTATTTCTGTAGAGACAATAGTTATGTTTCCTTTCCCATTTCTGATTGTGTTTATTTGCATCTATTTTGTTGTTGTTGTCATTGTTAGCCTACCTAGGTGTCCATCAATTTGTTGATTTTCTCAAAGAACCAGCTTCTGGTTTTGTAGATTCTATCCATTGTTTTCCTGTTCTCAGTTTCATTTATTTCTGCTCTAATCTTTGTTATTTCTTTCCTTCTGTTTGCTTTGGGATTTGTTTGCTGTTATTTCTCTAGTTCCTCCAGGTGGACAGTTAACTACTCAAGTTTTGCTCTCTCTTCTCTTTTAATATAGGCATTGAGGGCAGTAAATTTCCCTCTCAGCACTGCCTTTGCTGCATCCCATAAGTTTTGATATGTTGTGTTTGCATTGTCATTTGCCTCAAGATATTTTCTAATTTCTCTTGCAATTTCTTCTTTTGCTCACTGGTTTTCTAAGAGTACATTGTTTAGTTTCCATACATTTCTGAATTTTATAATCTTCTGCCTGTTATTTATTTCCAACTTCATTCCATTATGATCTGAGAAAGTGTTTTTTATAATATCAATATTTTTAAGTTTATGGAGACTTGCTCTGTGACCCAACATGTGGTCTATCCTAGAGAATATTTCATGAACCCTTGAGAAAAAAGTGTATCCTGCTGTTGTGGGGTATAGTGTTCTATAAATATCTGTCAAGCCTAGTTCATTTATCATACAATTCAACATGTCTATATCCTTATTGATCCTCTGTCTAGATGTTCTATCCATTGATGAGAGTGTTTAATTGAAGTCTCCAGGTATTATTGTAGAGTTATCTAATTCTCATTTTATTGTTCTCAGTATTTGCCTCATGAATTTTGGGGCACGCTGGCTTGGTGCATAAATATTTATGATTGTTATGTTTTCTTGATGAATTGACACTTTATTAATATATAGTATCCTTCTTTGTCTCTTTTAATTGTTTTGCTTTTGAAGTCTAATTTGTCTGATATTGACATAGGTACTCCTTTTTTCTGCTTGGTGTTTGCATGTAATATCTTTTTCCAACCTTTCACTTTCAGCTTGTCTTTGTCCTTCTGTCTAAAGTGAGTTTTTTGTAGACAGCATATAGATGGGTTCTGTTTTTTTATCCATTCTGCCAGCCTGTGTCTTTTTATTGGGGAATTTAATCAATTAACAATTAGCATTATTACTGTAAGAACAGTACTTTCTTCTATCATTTTGCCTTTTGGATTTTACATGTCATGTCTTACTTTTTCCTCTCTCTCTTTTTACCCTTCCTGGTAATCTTAATTTCTACACTCTTCTCTAAACCTCTTTCTCATGCCTTTTCCTATCAACCTGTAGCACTACCTTTAGTATTTCTTGTAGCTCTGGTATCTTATTCACAAACTGTCTCAGTGTCTGTTTGTCTGAAAATATTTTAATCTCGCCCTCATTTTTATTTGTGGGAAGATTTTTTGATGACTGATTGGATCTCTTTGCTTGTGATGGGTTGGTTGAGGTCTTCTATTTCTTCTCTGGTCAGTCTAGGTTGTTCATATGTTTCCAGGAAATTGTCCATTTCCTCTACATTATCCAGTTTGTTGCCATACAGTTGTTCATAGTATCCTCTTATAATTTTTTTTAATTTCTTCAGGATCTGCAGTTATGTCACCTTTTTCATTCATTATTTTGTTTATATGGGTCTTCTCTCTTTTTGATTTTGTCAGTCTAGCGAGGGGCTTGTCAATCTTGTTGATCTTCTCAAAGAACCAACTTTTGGTGATATTTATCCTCTCTATTGTTTTTTTGTTCTCTATGTCATTTATTTCTGCTTTAATCCTTGTTATTTCTTTTCTTGTACTTGGTTTAGGATTGGTTTGCTGTTCATTTTCTAGCTTCTTCAGTTGATCCATTAGTTCTTTGATTTTGGCTCTTTCTTCCTTTTTAATATATGCGTTTAGTGCTATAAATTTCCCCCTTAGCACTGCTTTTGCTGCATCCCATAGGTTTTGGTATGTTGTGTTCTCATTTTCATTCGTCTCTATATATTTAGCAATTTCTCTTGCTATTTCTTCTTTAACCCACTGATTGTTTAGGAGTGTGTTGTTTAACCTCCAGGTATTTGTGAATTTTCTAAGTCTCTGATGGTTATTGACTTCTAATTGTATTCCATTGTGGTCAGAGAATGTGCTTTGAATAATTTCAATCTTTTTAAATTTATTGAGGCTTGTTTTATGTCCCAGCATATGATCTATTCTGGAGAAAGTTCCATGAGCACTAGAAAAGTATGTGTATCCTGGTGATTTGGGATGTAATGTCCTGTATATGTCTGTTAAATCTAATTCATTTATCAGATTGTTTAGGTTTTCAATTTCCTTATTGGTCTTCTGTCTGGTTGATCTATCTATAGGAGAGAGTGATGTGTTGAAGTCTCCCACAATTATTGTGGAAACATCAATTGCTTCCTTTAGTTTTGCCAGTGTTTCTCTCATGTATTTTGTGGCACCTTGGTTGGGTGCATAGACATTTACGATTGTTATTTCTTCTTGCTGAATTGCCCCTTTTATTAGTACGTAGTGGCCTTCTTTGTCTCTCAAAACATCCCTGCATTTGAAGTCTATTTTATCTGAGATTAATATTGCTACACCTGCTTTCTTTTGGCTGTAGCTTGCATGAAATATTTTTTTCCATCCTTTCACTTTCAGTTTCTTTGTGTCCCTGTGTCTAAGATGAGTCTCTTGTATGCAACATATTGATGGTTCATTTATTTTGATCCATTCTGCGAATCTATATCTTTTAATTGGGGAGTTTAATCCATTTACATTCAACGTTATAACCGTGAAGGCATTTCTTGAATCAGCCATCTTATCCTTTGGTTTATGTTTGTCATATTTTTCCCCTCTGTCTATTAATATCCTTTATTGTACCCATACCGAATCTCTTTAGTACTGAACCTTTCTCCAAGTCTCTCTGTCCTTTCTTTGTTTCTCTGTCTGTAGGGCTCCCTTGAGTATCTCCAGTAGGGCAGGTCTCTTGTTAGCAAATTCTCTCAGCATTTGTTTGTCTGTGAAAAATTTAAGCTCTCCCTCAAATTTGAAGGAGAGCTTTGCTGGATAAAGTATTCTTGGCTGGAAATTTTTCTCACTCAGAATTTTAAATATATCGTGCCACTGCCTTCTTGCCTCCATGGTGGCTGCTGAGTAGTCACTACTTAGTCTTATGCTGTTTCCTTTGTATGTGGTGAATTGCTTTTCTCTTGCTGCTTTCAGAACTTGCTCCTTCTCTTCTGTGTTTGATAGTGTGATCAGTATATGTCTCGGAGTGGGTTTATTTGGATTTATTCTATTTGGAGTTCGCTGAGCATTTATGATTCATGGAGTACACTTTCTCTAACTAACCAGCAGGTGGCATCCACGAGCCACCTGTTCTCCACAAGCCAGTTCTCCCCTGCTTAGCCTTTTTGGTGAGTGGGGGAGTGAGTCTTGTGGGGTCCCATTGGTGTACCAAGCTTGCGTGTGTAGTTGGTGTTGCCTGCCCTGTATATGGGGCGTGTTTCTGGGCAGTCAGGGAGGGGGGGGTGGCTCTAACAATCAAATCTCCCTGGTGATCCTAGAGTTTTAAAGCTGCTGCAATAGTCTAATCCTTCAGTTCAGTCCTGCCACAGTTTGTCTCTGCCACTGACCCACAAGTCCTTGGTATTGGCGTATGGCTCCTGAGACTTGCAAGTGGGCCCCTCTTCCAGGCCGTGCACCCCGGGTCCTCTGTTGAGGGATGACTGTGCTATGTCACAGGTGAGTGCCGTCCCCCCAGGGCAGTTCTGGGCTGCTGGGCTGTGTAGGGAGGCTCCCAGTCTGCTGAAATGATGGCTGAATGGGGCTTTGTTAATTCACACTGCTCTACCTTCCCAACTCTGGGACAATCAGCTGAGGTTGCAGGGAAGGCTAATGTCCACGCCCAGTTTTGTGGTGTGTGCCTGTTATTTGAAGCACTTCCGTCACACTGGGTTGTCTGGGGCAGTTCTGGGCTATGGGGCTGGCAATGGGCAGGAGTGTTTCCTGTCCACCAGGATGATGGCTGTGAGCGGATACCCCCCTTTTCTTGGGAAGTTGTGGTGTTTAGTGGATTTTCTCAGCCACTGGATTATTTCGTTTTGTCTCAGAGCTCTCCTAGTTCTGCTCTTGACTTGACCTGCCCAAGTAGTAAGTCTTTGAAGCTTTCTGTATTGGGCTTCTTAGAGTAATTGTTTTAGAAAAAGAAAAAAGGATTAAAAAAAAAAAAAAAAAAAAACGGGCCCTCCTCAGAGATCTAATGGGTTATTGAAATGCTAAGAGACAAAGCAACCAGGGCCATTAAGGAAAGGTCCACAGGGCAGAGAGATCAGCTTTTCTTCGGGATTTGCATATGCGCCTCAGGGCCCTTCCCCCTTCTATGTTCACCAGAACTCCAAAAATCCTCCGCTTTTATTTTGGAGTTTTTCGTGTTGTTTTTTTTCTATGCCTGTCTCCTCTCTGCTGGGCTGGCTGCTCTCAGATTCTCTGGTGTCTGGTCTCAGTCTATCTATGGTTGGATTTTGGATCAGTAGAATGAGTTTCCGATAAGGGCTGCCACTTCAGTTCTCCCTTCTCCTTCCCGGAGCTGACAGCCCCTCCTCCCCCGGGACTGAGCCTGGCAGGGAGGGGCGCGGGTCCCCTGGCCACAAAAACTTACAGATTTCGCTGATCTCAGCAGTTCCACGTTTTCATGAGTGTTGTATGAAGTATGCCCAAAGTCAGATTGCTCTGTGGTGTCCAGTCCACGCAGTTCCTGGCTTTCTACCTACTTTCCTGGAGGAGTAACTAAAACATACAGCTCACCAGTCTGCCATCTTGTCCCGCCTCTCGCCCTCATTTTTGAAGGACAGTTTTTCCAGATATAGAATACTTTGTTGGCGGTTATTCTCTTTCAGTATCTGAAATATATCATACCACTGTCTTCCTGCCTCCATGGTTTCTGTAGAGAAATCTGTACATTATCTTATCAAGTTTCCCTTGCATGTGATGGATTACTTTTCTCTTGCTGCTTTCAGAATTCTCTCTTTGCATTTGATATTGTATAATCTGATCTGTAAGTGTCTTGGAGTAGGTCTATTGGGGTTTATTCTGTTTGGGGTGTGCTGTACTTCTTGAATATGTAATTTTCTGTCTTTCTTAAGATTTGGGAAATTTTCAGTATTTATTCCTTCTATTATTCTTTCTGCCCCTTTTCCCATCTCTTCTCCCTCTGGGGCACCCATAACACATATATTTATTTGCTTCATGTTGTCACCCATCTCCCTAAGACCTGCTTGCATTTTTCCATTCTTTTTACCATCTGTTCTTTTGTGTGAATGATTTCAACTATCTGGTCTTCCAATTCACTGAAACTTTCTCCTGCCTGTTCAAATCTACTGTTGTATTCCTTCATTGTCTTTTTCTTCTCCTCCATTATGCTGTTCATCCCCATAAGTTCTTCCATTTGTTTTTCAAGTTTATGACTTCTTCTTTATGGTCATCCAGTGCCTTCCTTATATCCTTCATCTCTTTTGCTATATCTTCCCTCAGTTCACTGACCTGGTTTTTGAGTTGTTTTAGGAGATTTCTTTGAACATCTTTAATTAGTTTTTCCTTCTGTTCATTGAATTGATTTAGCATTAGCTGTCTCACTTCCCATATCTCATTTGAACTATTAGTTCATTCCCTTGACTGGTCCATATTTTCATATTTCCTAGTATGGCTCATTATCTTAAGCTGTCTAGGTATCTGACTGTCTTGATTAATTTATTCTGGAGTTTGTTTTCACTCCCTTATGTAGAGTTTTCTTGTTGGTTGGCTTTGTTCTCTAACCTTTTGTGTTTAGTTCAGCTTATTCTAGGCCTCTAACTTAGATTCTATTTAGTTGATTGGCTTTTTTCACCTCTTGTTTTTCTGTTTCTTGCCCTGCCTCTATGTAGACATTTTGTGTGAGTGTCTCCTCAGTTATTGTCAACCCCAGTCAGGTTTTCCCAGTCCAGAGAAGCCCGGATCTCAGGAGGAGGGTTTGGAGTTTCGTTGAGAATGAGACTCTCCTGTGAGCCCTTTAGACTCTGTGCTTTTCCTATGCTGTCCAGCAGATGGTGATTGCCAGCCCACATCTCCCCCACCAGTGTGAGGAATTGTGGAGTCTTTAGCTCTCCTAGTGACCCTGACTCTTTCAGGGGTAGGGCTGACTGAAGCTGGTTTCTGAATTCCAGTCCCTGGGGTTTGTGTTCCCCAATGGAGGGCTGCCACTGGAGCTGGGCCACTCCCCCCGTTCTTAGGAAGTTATGGTCTTTAGCAAATTTTCTCTGCCACCAGATGTATTATTTTGTCTCTCAGTGCTATCTTAGCTCTGGTCTTACCTGGGCCCAAATTACAAGTGTTTGAGTCTTTCTGTAATGGGCTTCTTAGAAAAGATGTTTTTTTAAAAAAAGAGAAAAAGTTAAAAAAAAAAAAGGGGAAAAGAAAAAGAAGGGCCCAGTATAGACTGTTTACAGTTCTTGCAGTTCTTATGGGCTATTGAGATGCAAAAAGACAAGGTGTTGAGGGTGATTAAGGAACAATCAAGAAACCAGAAAAACAGGCTTTTCAGAGAAGGTCCCTGCCCCCCCTGGGTTTGCCTATGTGTCTGATTCTGTTTGAGCTTTTCCTTTTTCCTTATTATGTTTACCCCCAACTACAAAAGTCTCTGTTGTTCTTATTATTTTTTTTGCTGTTTTTGCTAGCCCTATCTCCTCTCTGCTGGGCTGACTGCTCCCAGATTCTTCAGTGTCTGGTCTCTGTTTATCTATGGTTAGAGTTTTTGTTCAGCAGTCTGGGTTTGTTACTCAGTGCTGCAACTGCAGCTCTCCTTCCTGATTCCCAGCACTAATGGCCCCTCCCCCCTCAGGATTGTGCCTGGCAGGGTGGGGTGTGGTCCCCTAGCCATGAAAACTTACAGATTTCACTGATCTCAGCTGCTCCACACATTCATGTGTGTAGTATGAAATATGCCTAAACTCAATTTCCTCTGTGGTGTCAATCCACACAGCTCCTGGCTATCTACCAACTGCTCCAGAGAAGTAACTAAAACTCACACCTCACCACTCCACCATCTTGCCCTGCCCTCATCCTCCCAATTGAGTTTTGAAATAGCTGCCAAGTCTACTCAATTTGAAAAGAATTATGTCTTCAAAAAACAGTGCTGGACTGTTAAAAAAGCTGAAAAAGTGTTCAGACTTCAATTAGAGATATGAATGAAGTGGATCTTGATAGGACTAAGGCAAATCAGGCCAAAGGGTAAAGGATGATACTGACTATGTTTTAAAACTTCAGCTTCTGTGTGAGACCAAGTGAAGAAAGTTTTATTTGGTGCATGGTCTATACTTTCTGTAGCACACTAAACAATTTATCTTGTACATTCAGTTTGTTTGAACACCAAAAGTACATGGAGCTTTGAATGGGAAGTCAGAAATGGTGGGTTTTTACATGTTGGGGTGAAATCCCAAAACCTCCTAAAGTTATTTGGACATAGAATAAAAATATATATGCAGGGCCCTCTGAGGCACTGGGGAAAATGCAGAAATGTTGGACTTCCCCATCAGGGTTATTACTGATATTATCACAAACATTGAGGGCTGCCAGTTTACTAGACCATGCCCTCAGTCTTTGGGCTTTCCCTCATGAGGCTTGTCACTGCAAGGGAGAGACTAAGCCTACATAACATTGTGCCTAAGTCTCCCCCAGAGAACCTCTTTGATGCTCAGATGTGGCCTATCTCTCTCTAAGCCAACCCAGCAGGTAAACTCACTGCCCTCCCCCCTATGTGGGACATGACACCCAGGGATATCAATCCCCATGGCAATGTGGAAAAAGACTCCTGGGGATGAGCCTGGACCCAGCATCATGGGATTGAGAAAATCTTTTTGACAAAATGGGGAAGAGTGATGAAGCAAAATAAAGTATCAGTGACTGAGAGATTTCAAATGGGGTCAAGAGGTCACTATGGTTGGCATTCTTATGTGCTATATGGACATCCCTTTTTAGTTTTTAGTGTTTTGGCATGGCTAGAGGGAAATACTTGATGCTACTTAACTGCAACCCAATGGCCTTGATCCTTGGAGATGATTGTATAACTATGTAGCTTACATGGTGTGATGGTGCGATTGTGAAAACTTTGTGGCTCACACCCCATTTATCCAGTGTATGCAAAGATGAGTAGAAAAATGGGGACAAAATTAAATGAAAAATAGGGTGGGATGGGGGATGGGATGTTTTATGTGGTCTTTTTTTTGTAGTAAAGAAAATGTTCATTCAAAAATTGATTCTAGTGATAAATTCACAACTGTGTAATGGTACTGTGAATAACTGATTATACACTGTGGATGATTGTAGTGTATGTGAATATATCTCAATAAAACTGTATTTTAAAATGTTGCTGGTTCAATTTGATTTCCAGATGCAAAAGAATGAAAGAGGACTCCCATCTCACACAATATGCAAACATTAAATCAAAATTGGATCAAAGACCTAAACATAAGTACCAGGACTATAATACTCTTAGAAGGAAATGTAGGTATCTTCAGGATCTTGTGTTAGGTAATATTTCTTAGATGTTACACCCAAAGCACAAGAAATTCAAGAAAAAATAGATAAATGAGATGCTCTCAAAATTAAAAATGTTTTTTTTATCCAAGTATTTGTCAGGAAAGTGAGAAGACAACTGATTCAATGGGAGATAATATTTGGAAAACACATATATAATAAGTGATTAATATCCAGGATATATAAAGAAATCCTACAACTCAATAGTAAAAAGACAACAAACTCAATTAAGAAATGGGCAAAAGTCTTGAATAGATATTTTTCCAAAGAGGATAAACAAATATTTATAAAGCACATGGAATATGCTCAACCTCACTAGCTATTAGGGAAATGCAAATCAAAACCACAATGGGATATCATTTGACACCCAGTAGAATGACTGCTATTAAAAATGTTCAGAAATTTACAAGTGTTATAGAGGATATGCAGGATCTATACTTTCTGTACCACACTAAACAATTTATCTTGTATTATCAGTTTGTTTGAACACCAAAAGTACATGGAGCTTTGAATGGGAAGTCAGAAATGGTGGGTTTTTACATGTTTGGTTTTTCATTGCCTGTTGGAATGTAAAATGTTGAAGCTGCTGTGGAAAGTAGTTTGGTTTTTCCTCAGAATTATCCTGTGACCTGCTAATCCCACTTATAGGTATATACACAAATGATTTCAAATCAGGTACTTAAATGTTTGCACCTGATGCTCATAGTAGTATTATTTGCAATTATCAAAAGACAGAAATTACCCAAGTGTCCATCAACTGATGAATGGATAAATTAAATGTGGTCTATACATATAATGGAAAATTATTCAGCCATAAAATAGAATGCAGTTCTGATACATGCTCCAAAATGGAAGAATCTTGATGATATCAAGTAGAGTGAAATAAGTCAGTCACAGAAGGGCAAATATTATATGATCTCACAGATATGAAGTAATGTGAATAAATCAATACATACAGTCATAAACTAGAATGCCAGTTACCAGGTGCTGGGATGGAAGCAGGCAATGGGGAATTAATACATAAGTGATACAAAACTTCTTTGTCAGATAATGGAAAATTTTGATAATGGATTCTGGTGATGGTAGCACAACATTGTGAATGTAATTAACACGACTGGATTACGTACTTGAATGTGTTTAAATGGGGGGAAATTTTATGTTGTAATTTGTTACTAGACTAAAAAATTAAAAATATATGGGATGGTACAAAGCAAATATTGACTCCTAATGTAAATTATATACTATAAGTTAATAGTACAATGATAATATTATTTCATCAATTGTTTAAAATGTACCACACTACTGAAAAGTCTTATTAATAGGGAAAACTGCATGTGTTTATTGAGTGTTATACAGCTACTTTGAATTTTCTGCATGAGTTTTCTGTCAAATCACATCTTTTCAAATTAAAAATATTTTAAAATTTTTCTGTTTCCCTAGCATTGTTAATTAGGGCAGAGTGTCTGTCCTTAGAAAGATTTGAGACAAAATGAAGCATGATTGAAGAAGCAGAAGATTATGAGCAGTTCTTGAATTTATGGCTAATTCAAAGCCTTCTCTGGTCAATCATTGTTTTCTGTTCAAAGGACATAAATTCACAGAGATTTGTCTAGCATGCCCTTAACACATTTGACAATTTCTGGGTCTCAAAATTTGTTACTCTTTTGCTTTCACATATTTTTCTTCCTGGGAGGCTTTGGCATTGCACTGTACTTGTAATTCAGAATTAAAGAATTCTAGCTGTATCAGGACATAGTAATGGGTATCTTCTAAACGTGCATATACAAATTAGTTACTTTCAGAGCACAGCCCCAGGTCTCCAATGGTAAAATGCTGCCTCTTTGTAGCAGTAAAGTGCTTTATAATTTAGAAAGTAATTTAAAATAATCTCTTGATTTTTATAATTTTATAAATTAAAAAAGGCAGATATTTTTAATCCATTTTCAGATTAAGATGCCAAGTTTCAGCAGTATGTTTTCCCAATTCATAAAATTATCATTACCAGAGTTGTGAATAGAAATCAGGTTTTCTGATGTCTAGCTCACTGTTGTCTCTGTATCTACAATTCGTGTTAAGCCAAAGAAAGAGGAAATAGTTATTATCTACTTTCTCATATGTAAATCCTTTCTAAACATTTAGAAATCATGGCTTAACTTAATTTTATAAAAATTTTGTTCTTTGGAAATCTGTGGTCCTGAAATCAATTGCAAAATTCTTTTCAGCCATGGCATACCATGCTTCAAGTCAGTAAAGAGGCAATTCATATTGAATGAAGATATGGAAGTTAGTATTATTAAAGTGAATGTATGGATTCTCATCATTTTGCCTCAAAGTTGAGTGTAGTTAGTTTACTCTTTTTTAGCTCTGGAGATCACAAATTCCTCAAATGCAGATGATGCAGTTTCTATTTTCTTGGTAGCCTCTGTAGTTTGTAGTCTATACTTTATATAACCAGAGGTGTTGAATCACTTCACTTGTGTTGTTGCATATTTATTTATCAGCAAAAACTGGGCTTAATTCACTGGCTGAACTTCAGAGTCAAGTCTAGAAGAAAGAAAACAGCAACATGCAACTTTTCAGTTAGCTTGATATTAAAATCTGTCCCAGAAAAATGAGCCTACTATCAAACACAGTGTTGGGTAACCTTATCCAGGTTAATTTGTGACCTGGACACTGGAACAGACAGTCAAATTATTTCTCCATAGTAATTATTGTGTTGGTTCCAATCTTCAACTCTGTTAATGATGTATTCACTAATAAATGAAAGGGCAAACTGCAGTACTCATCTCTGAGAAGCCAACTATTGGTTTGAATACAATTCAAAAGGGGAAGAAAGGTTAAATATTAATTTTGGTTTGAGTCCCAGAAATTTTGATACTCTTTCTGTGTTTCTTCCATGAAAACTGAATTATATAAACTTTTATTCATTATCTATCTTTTTTTCTGAGGAAAAATAACTTTGACAATTTTAAGATTTGTTCAACAAAATGTACCATCTCACAGCTCCTCCGGGTTTTATTTTTGTTTGTTGTTTTGTTTTGAATTACTAGTGAGATATCAGAGAATTCTCTTTAAAGGAGTCCATGTGAGGTCACTTCAAGACATGGTGGAGAGCATGACCAAGAATGTTGATGGTGAAGATAACCACTACTAGAGACTGGAAATGAAAGAAGGACCCATGGTCTAACCTATTTATGGATTAAGAAAACTTATGAAAATCCTAAAAGTTTGCCTTGGCAGTTTGTCCTAATTGAAACTACTTTATTGTATTTGAGGAAAATTTTACTTAAAACTTGCAGTTACAAAGTATGTAAAACAGGCAAGGAAGCACAACATTCAACCTCTATTCATCTAAAATATGTATGCCTATGTACAGAGAGCCTGGACAGTGTCAAATGAAACAAGCAATTAGTCTCCCTATAATAGTGAGCAGTTCAAAATGTAACATCATGCCAACTGTGATTAAGAATGATACAGCACACCATCACTGTCAACACTATTCAGCCAGTGTAAAACTTAGTTAGAAATATACTTGTCAGAGAAAAATGCTCCTTTGATTTCTACTACACTTTCCCAGTAATTGCTGTCATCAGTGACAGGTTATTATTATAGTTGAATAGACTTTCAGTAATTACTTTGCAGATTCTAACAGCTTTTAGATTGAAGAATATTCTGACAGTTTGAATTCTCTTGACAACAATTACCTTTTTCCTGGATAATATCAATTCAGGGAAATTAAAAATTAAATCTATTCAGAGGAAACACTTATGTATGTCACTAGAAAGTGGGTTGATACAAAAAATGCATAAAATGCAGAGTGACATATTTTGTTTAAAAATGTTCTCTTTCTCTTGAGTAATTTTTAAAATCAGCATTAAAGAGAGATACAGACCATGTTGGTTAGGTTAATAGTAAAAGATATGATATGATTGAGAGCAGCCCATTGTCTAATTACTAACAAAATCAACTGTATTGTTATGATGAGAAAAATGAGTGCATGAGAAGAGTGTAAACATAATTATTTATAAATGCATACCTATGTTTACCTATGCCCATGGTTGTAACTTACTTGAGTAGATGGAAACCAAAGTACATGTACATGCTTATATTACATCTTTCATATACAGAAAATATTTTTCTAACACTTTTGCATTCTTAGGTATTAAAGTTGTCTTCCTATGCAAAATGAAGAGGAAAATTGATTGAATTAACCAGAATATTTAGGACCAAGTTATTTTAGCTCAAAAATTTCAGATAATTGAGATCAGAGAATGTGGTTCTGAAGTGTCCAGATAATCTGTTTAATCTTTACTCAATTTTGTAGGTACAGACTTAAAGATGTCCAAGGAGTAGAGTCATACATGAAACCCACTTTACATGCTAACTAGTAAATGTAACCATCTCTATTAGAAGTTATTTGTAAAAGAAAGCAAGAAACAAAAATTAAAAAGAATCTACAAAAGGCTTATAAACTAATCTAATTAAAATCCCTGGTTCCAAATGCCAGAACAATGTATCATACATAGAAAGTATTGATAACCAAAACATTTTAAGCTAATGTTATATCACATAAATGCTAGGAAAGAATAAAAACCAGCTATGCCAAAATACTACAGTAAAAAATATAGTGGCAAAAGATGTAATAGGAAAATAATTGTTATTTTGCATTTTATAAAAGCAATTCTAATGGATTTTTGGAACACAATTTTATCTCTGAAACATGAAGAAAATTAAAGTATGAGGAAGTATGAGGAAAATTAAAATTAAGAGCCATTAAATCCATTGGAAAAGAAAAGCTACATTTAATCCATTAAAGGTATGGCAGGGTAGGGGTGCATTATGCTCTATGTGATATTGATTTAATTGCTTTGTATTACATAGAATAAAGACATTACTCAGCCTGTTTTGAAGAATTCAATTGAAATTAATGTTGAATGTATCTTAAAATTCCTAAATCAAATTTTCAAATTGAATAACCCTGCTAACAAAAATTCATACCCAGATAGTGGTGTTAATCAGCATCATCTCCTATTGATTACTAATGTCAAAAATAGATTCTTCAAAACTGTATATTTTATGCTCTACAGAATATCCCTACTACCTAGACATGTTACCTTCCTCCAAAACTGTCTCATTCACTTCTTTCTCATTACTATCTGTCCTGCTTTTCTATTATAGAAATATATATGTAAACATGCTCCAGATCACTATCTCTGCAATATTCTAGGAAAATTTTATCTGAAAATGAAGATTTTCAGTATGAAGATATAAAATTCAAGCAAATTCATGATTGCTCTATGCTATGTAATGAGTCATTTAAGAGTTTACTTTATATCAAAGATTATGGGTAGGATAATGTTGGTTCTGAAATGTCATGGAGGCTACAAAAGAGTGTTGAGTGCTTTGGCATAAGACAGCCAGAATGCACATTTAAACTAAGGGTTTTCTGAAGCCTTAGAGCTGGCAAAATGCTACAATTGACACCAGCCCCCTGTTTGGTTAAATACATTCCATTCTAAAAACATTGCAACTAAATGTATGGAAAATTATTGGCAACCAGGGTTGGGGCACAGATTGGAGGCTGGGAAAATTTTGGGAAAAAAAATGGCCACCAATCAGATATGAGCATAGGCCCTGTAAGGGGCAGAGGATTATAATGTCTACTGAAGTGGAGCAATGACTTGAAGTTATGAAAGGGTTCAAATATGGTATCCCAGAATAAAATCAGCAATTCCATTTGGTGAGGTAGGTTAAGTCATGTCTGGGAGAGGGTTGGGTGAACTGAGTTGCCTGCTTTCACAAATACCTTTCTGAGCCAGCTGAATGGAGACTACATATTGAGATAAAGTAGCAAATTCCTTCCTAAATCAGAGATAAGTGGGAGTCAATATTTTTTTCTGAGATGTCATCATGCATATCTCATATCCTTAACCTATCCCTATCAATAGACAATGAGGATCTATCACTAACAGAAGAGATTTGGGGCAAGCCCTCGGGTTGATTGCATTCTTTTGAGGCTTTGAAAAATATTTATTGCAGAATACACAGTTCTTAGTCACACATAAAAATAATCTATTTACTTCTTTATTGTATTACAGGAAAGTACCTCTAGCAGGGAATATGAGAATGAAGATGCTGATTCTTCCCCACTCAGTAAGCATCAAGAAACTGAGGAACATTGTTGTCCTAATATACAACCAGATGATTTTATTCTGATAGTGACAAACTGGTCATACTCTCTGTTATCAAGGCATATTTATCTGAAACATTTACCTAAGATACCAAAGTAACATTCCTTAAAAATGGGAAAAGGAAAGACTTCACTATAATAACTGGAACAAATGACTCGTACCCCACAAGTCCTATATTGGAGACTATCCCAATTATAACTGAGAGGGAGGCAAAACTAGCCCATAAAAGAAGAAAAGAAGTAATGATGTAGAGCCTGAGAAAGGCTGGGAAACTGTAAAAGTAGTAAGAAGAACCTCTCCAATGTTGTCAACCACAGACAATGAAAGACCATCCTGTTCTTTATGATATGAGTCATAGTTACAACGTTATGAATGCATTCTTAAACAATTACATGCTTGCTAAAATGATGTAATACTTTTATTTAAAACTAATGATTAATCCAGAAATACATATGTCTCTTATCTTAGTTCATTTAAGTTTTAGGATGAAACATGGGACACTTGCTTTTATGATTAAGGTTGATCTAAGACTTTATTGCTTGTTAAACACAAAAAACAAGTGTGACTCATATGATTAAGATTGAAGTTTTAGGTAAGAACCCCCTGTGCCAGTGCCAGAAAATTTTATTTGGTTGAAGATGCCACTCTTATCATTTATGATATAAATATCATTTACATTCTGTGCTAAGAATGTACAGGAACTCTCTTCTCATATTCAGCTGTGACTAGAGGGATTAGATTTCTCAGGGTTGGTAATGCATTAATTTATATTTGCTTTGTAAAAGTGTTCCTTTTGACTTAAGTTCTCTTTTAGTAAATATATATATATATATATATATATATATATATATATATATATATATGGAGAGAGAGAGAGAGAGAGAGAGAATTTGAATTCCTGTCTTGAGTGTTCTTTACTTTAAAATTATTGTCCATGCAATACTATTATTTGAGTGGGAGGTTGCTTGAAGCCCAAGCTTATTGAATAATGAACAGAGAAGATCTAGATCTTTTCTAAAGGTGATCACCAGCTTGAGGTGTAAAGAGATGAACCTATGACAACTCTGGTGTTTGCATAATTGTCAAAATACCATTATTATGGAATTTATTTATTTGGTATAGAATTTTTCATATAGAAACCAAACAATTAGACCTTGGATGATGTTATTATCAACTTTTACTGCTATTATGTGCCTACAAATATCTGGATGGGAATGTAACATGTCTGTCAGGTTTCCAGCTATGTCTGGTGGCTAGGCATTGAGTAACCTTTAATAAGGGCATATGATTAAAACTTTCCCATTTCACCTGAATGTCTGCATGATGAAGGCACAGGCTATGGTTGCAAATAACTACCTAGGATCTGTTTTTAAATAATCTTGTCAGAAATACCCAGTTTTCTGTATAATTTTTCAGTTCTTTCCTTAAGTAGCTTTTACTTTACTAGAAATTAGTTTCATTGTTACCTAATTTACATTAAATGTAGCTAAGAAACATTACATGCCTTCTAAAGAAATAATGTACATTATTAAATCCCTTACCATTAAACAAAGTTAAAGAACACAAAGAAGAAAATATTTGGAAAGTTAAAACACAAAATTAAGAATATAAACCAAAAGATGCCTCCTTGGGATTTTAAAAACAGAATTTATAGTAAACTAATAGAAGCCAATAAATGTGAAAAGGCAAGGTACAAATAACTTGATCAGTGATAGAACTGAAGTCCCCAGGTAGGATGTTTTCTGCTTTATTACATTACTGTCAATAGTTTGGCATGGATGTACTTCAAAAACCAATGAAGTTTCTAAGTAGGTTCATACTCTGTTAGATGGATATATGATGGACATACAACAATTTATGCAATAATTTCTGTATTGAGGGATAGTCAGGCTCTTTGATTTTGTTTTCCTCACCAATCCTCTCCAATTCCTAGCATAGGCAAACAGTAGCCATTTACAAAGCAATTTGAATAAAGGAATGAATGAACAAAAACTTTTAAGTCCATATGATAGATTCCAGAAAGAGGGATTTCAGGATTAAAGACAATTTGTATTATTTATTTTTTATTTTAAAAACTTGTTTTGATAGTTTATCAAAGTAATACATAAACATGGTTTAAATAATCAAGGTACAGCCTCAGATTATTCCAACATTAACCATAATCTCAAAGAAAAAACCCTTTTAATTCATTTAAATGTTAGTTTTTGATAATTTCCTCCATATCATCAAATAATGTTGAAATATTTCATTATTTATCCATTTTAGCTATTATCCTGCTATCCCTGATGAAATTACACCATTCCTTCCTATCCTCTTCAAATACTGCATCATCACTCTTTTACATTCTCCTACTTGTTAATTTTGTAATTTATAGCATATGCTTACACATTTATTTCTGTTCTTGTCAATTATAGAAAATAATTTTCCACTTCACTTTATAAGATGAAAAATGAGTATCCCTACCATTTCTTTCTATCTTCTCCTTTTTACCTTTGAATTTCTCTCTTGCATTTTTCATTTTCTATTGATCAGTATTAAAACATTTACATTCTGTTCTAAAACCAAAATTTATATATCATACTTTGTCTATAGGTCAATTCTTTTTTCTTTTGTTACTTGTATTTACTGTTCTGGAGCTTATGCTAATTGTCTGAGAGACAGTAATCTGTTTAGGCATGAGGGTGACCACTGAAGTGTACTTGTCAATTTTTTGTTTTATCTTTATTCATTTTATTTAAAATTGTCCCCAAATTTGCAAATACTCTGTGCCCACCAAGCAACAATTCCTCTTTCCTTCCCTTCTGCTGTCCCCTGGTAACATCTAAACTGCTTTCTGTCTCTACAAATTTCTAGATATTTCATGTAAGTGAAACCATACAATATTTGTCCTTATATGCCTTGCTTATTTCACTTTCCATAACGTTTTCAAGGTTCATCCATGTTGCTTCCTGACTCAGAACTTATTTCCTTCTTATGGCCAAATAATATTCCATTCAGTGTATGTACCACACTTTATCATTCTTCTGTTGATGGACACTTGGATTATTTCCACCTTTTGGCTATTGTGAATATTGCTGCTATCAACACTCATATTTATTTGACTTCCCATTTTCAATTTCTTTGGATATAACCTAAAGCAGACTTGCTGGGTCATATGGTAATTCCATATTTAAATTTTTGATTTGAGCAAACACCAGAATTCTTTCCACAGTACTTGTTACATTTCACATTTCCACTATCAATGCATGAGGGTTCCATCTGCATCTTCTCCAACTCTTCCTATTTTCTGTTTTTTCTTTTTTAAATAATGGAAATACCTATGTTTTTGAAGTGTTATCTCATCATGATTCTGATATACATTTCCCTAATAAGCAATGATATTGAACATCTTTTCATGTGCTTATTGGCCATTTCTGAATCCTCTTTGGAAAATATCTGTTCAATTCCTTTGCCCATTTTTAAATTGGGTTAGCTGTCTTTCTGTTGTTAAGTTGCAGAAGTTCTTCACCTATTTTGGATATTAAGTGCTTATCAGATATATAATTGGCAATTATATTCTCCCATTCTGGATGTTGTCATTTCACTTTCTTGATTGTCTCCTCTATTGCTAAATAGTGTTGTACCAATTCTCAGCTAATTTCACTCCTTAACACATCTGACCGCCTTTTACAATTTGGATTGATAGCTTTCTTTCCCTGTTGTCATATTTAGAATTCCTCCCAAAATTCTCACGGATGAATCAGTGTTTAACATACCCTATGTTTACCCACACATTTTAATGGGAAACATTTTCAAGTAGTTCCTAATAAATTATGTATATGTGGATTAAAAGTTTCTGACTTGAATATCTAAATTTTTTTAATTATGTCCTCACAGTTGATTGATAATTTGGTTGGGGATAAATTCTAGATTGTAAGTTATTTTCCCTCAGAAGATTGAAAGCATTTACTCTTTCTAATCTTGTGTGTCTTGGTGCTGATGAGAAATCTTATGTCATTTTAAAAATTGATTTTTCTTGGTGATCTTTGTTTTATTTTCTTTTTATAATTTTCTGATCTTCTGTTTATTTTTTAATTCAATTTTATTAAGATATATTCACATATCATACAATCATCCATGGGGTAAAATCAATTGTTCACAGTACCATTATATATTTGTGCATTCATCACCACAATTTTTGAAAATTTTCATTACCACACACAAAAATGAATAAGAATAAAAGTTAAAGTAAAAAAGAACACTCAAAACATCCCATACCCCTCATCCCCCACTAATATTCATTTACTTTTTGTCCTCATTTTTCTATTCATCTGTCCATACCCTGTATAGAGGGAGTGGGAGCCACAAAATTTTCACAATCACACAGGCACACAGTGTAAGCTATACAGTTATATAATCATCTTCAAGAATAAAGGCTACTGGGTTGCACTTCAACAGTTTCAGTTACTTCCTTGTAGCTATTCCAATACACTAAAAACTAAAAAGGGTTATCTATATAATGCATATATATAGAAAAATGGGGGCAAAAAAGGGCACCCAGTGTTCTCTCCTACTTTAATTGTTCTTTTTCACTTTAATTTTTATTCTTATTATTTTTGTGTGTGTGGTAATGAAAATGTTCAAAAATTCGTTTTGGTGATGAATGCACAACTGTATAATGGTACTATGAACAATTGAATGTATGCTTTGTATGACTGCATGGTATGTGAATGTATCTCAATAAAATTGAAGTAAAAAAAAAACCTCTTTGTTTTCATTCCATGCTCATCAGCCACCTTCTGATCTAGTTTGTTCTCCCAAGAGAATTTATCTGCAGAACAGAGTGCAAATATGATCAATAATAGTTATATTGCCAATTATGTCTTCCAGATTAAATAAATAAGCAATATGCCTTTTCAGTCAATGCAGTGTGAGTTTGATGAAGGTACATCACCTTTATTTTTTTCTATCTCCAGTTAAAAACTAGAAAAGTAGAAAATTAAACCCAAGGGTCTTAGAAGGCAATATAGTCCAATAGTTGAGAACTAAGCTGTGTCTCATGAGAGCAAGTTCCTTGTCTGTCTTACTCACGCTAGGACCTCAAGTACCTAGCACATTGGGAAAGTTGAATAAATATTGATTAAGTAAATTATCCATTAATAAATGATAGTCATGTGTGTGATCCTCCTTTACCATCAGATCCTGTAAGAACATGGACAAGTTACCTACTATTCTAAGCTTTCATTTCCTCAATTGAAAAATGCTCCCCACAGTGTTAAATGAGATAATACATGTAACTTCTGGAATGGTGCTAGGCATTTACTAGTTGCATTAAAATGCAGTTAATGCTATGACTGAT
This sequence comes from Choloepus didactylus, assembly GCF_015220235.1. Taxonomy (NCBI): domain Eukaryota; kingdom Metazoa; phylum Chordata; class Mammalia; order Pilosa; family Megalonychidae; genus Choloepus; species Choloepus didactylus. The sequence goes on along the minus strand of NC_051334.1, from coordinate 92,047,133 downwards.
AATATTAACATAGTTGTGGTAATATTAGTAACGTCATTAGAGTAGGTAGTCTATCAAGCTGCTGCCATTCTCTGAGACTCAAATTGAGCAACTAGTTCTTGTGTTGGTAAATCTTTCAGTACAACAGTAAGCATCATGCCCCACATCCATATCACCACTACCCAACCTGCAGAGATGATGAGACTAATGTTACTGGGAAATATATCACCTCAGGTAAGTAAAAATTACAATCACTGATATCATGGAAGCCATCTTTATGGTGACAATGCAGACTCTTCTCAATAATACTCTAGAGTAAATCTATAATTTTTCCCTTTCTGATTTCATCAATGTCCAAAGTGAAATCACTGGCCCTTATGGTTGTTGTGAAGAATATATGAAATTATACAGGAATGGTGCTTGGCACAGTGGCATATAATAAGTGCTCCATAAATATTAACTATTAATAGTATCAATTTAGTTAATCCTCAAAACGACTTTGAAAAGTAGTATTGTTACTATCCCCATTTTAGAAATTGAGAACCAGAAAGGGTCATTAATTTGCCTAAGGTCATGCAGTCAGCAAGTAGCATAGTAAGGATTCAAATGCATGTCTGTCTGACAACTTTTCACAATTTTTTCCACTTTCACTATTTTTTCCACTACAGTGGACTTCCTACCACAAAAGACAGTGATTTGATAATATTTTTCAACTTGAGGTCAGTGCATTTTCCCAACAAGGGGCACGTTAATTTTTAATCTCTTAACATCTCCACTGAACACACACTTTCCATCTTCAACCTGAATCTTTCCCTAGGGTAACTTTTTCTCAACTTGCCCTCTCAAGAGATGATGCTAATTCATCTATAAATCATGTTTTTTGGGTTCAGGAGTTTAGCTTCCCCTCCCTCTTTCTACTTGTTGCTGTTTCTAGACCAATACCATTAAGCTCCCAGAAGATATATGAATTCCATCTGATCTTACCATCCTCTGTTCATCTCATTGTTATCTTCCGATGATTCCTGGTTGCCCACCCTGTAATTCCCATTGAAAACTTTAGATACTGGATCACTATTTTTCTTTCTGGTGTAAGTCTTTCTATCATCCTAGGTCAACCTAAGTAACATTAAAATCCAAGTGGATGATGTGTTTATCCCCTTGACTTTCAATTCCTAGATCATTTCATTTATAGCAGTGTTTCCCTGCACTCCACCTCAGGAACCCATTCCCATCATCATACTCTGGACTTTGCCAATGTAAAACAGTTCTACTCAGAAATTACAAATTCAAGTATCTTTTCCAGCATCATAGACTCTCCATCAAGTATGCTGGGTCATCCTTAACATTATTTAAGTATGCCAAGTTTATACAGTCAATTGATCCTTCTACTTCCTTCCAATCCATCAGAAATCACCCCCACTTTCCTCCTTATCAAGCTTTGATATCATGAAAAATATCATCTTTTTTCCTTGGTTTTAGATCACCACACTGCCCTAATTTTCCTTTTATACTGGAAATACCCCTTCTTTGTCTCCTTTGACAGCTCATTATACTCTTATAGCCTTCAATAGGAAAGCTCTTGAAGTCCCACATTTCTCTGCAAATTTGTACCTTCATGAATACTTTCAGCCATTATTTGTGGCTTCAAATTACCGTCCATGTTTCTCACATGGCTTTTCTTTAGTCCAGATCTCTGATCTGGCTCCAGACCTAAGTAAAATAGTCAATTGCCTGCATAACATTTACTCTTGAATGTCACAAAGATGCATGGCACTCAACATATTCGGACTTGAAATAATGATATCCCTCCCAAAATCTCATTTACCTTCCAGTATTCTATATCTCAAGAAACGGAACTATTATTTCTTACTACAATTTTTCAAGAAAGAAACCCAAGTGTCATCCCACTCACTCATCCTCAAAATCAAATCTATCACAAAGACCTAATGTTACTATTTTGTAAATAACATTAAATTAATGTAATTTAATGTTAATTGAGGTATAATTAATATACAATGCAATTCACCATTTTAGGTGTAGAGTTTGATGAGTTTTGACAAACATAGAGTCATGAAAACCAGAAGCACAATCAGGAAATAAAGTGCTTCAATAACTCCAAAAAGTTTCCCCATGATGTTTTCCCAGTCCTCAGTAACTGGCAACCACTGATATGATTTTTGTATTTATAGTTTTGCCATTTTCCAGAATGTCATATGAATCAAATTATAAAGTGTTCAGCCTTTGGCATCTAGTTTCTTTCACTTAGCTTGTCTTTGAGATCCATGCATGTTGATGCATACAACAGTGCTTCATTCCTTTTATTTGCTGAGTACTATTTCATTGTACCTATTTATAACCAATTTATCCATTTACAATTTTATGACATTTGATTTGTTTCTAGTTTGGGGCTGTTATGAATAAACTTGATATACATAATAACATGTAGGTCTTTAAATGGACAAAGTTTCTAATATAGGTAAATGCCTAGGGGTGGGATTACTGGGTCATTTACTAAATGTATTGTGGTGGCTTGGAGTTATGTATCCCCCAAAATAATGTTTTTAATCTTATTCCATTCCTGTGAGTGTAAACCCATTTTAAATAGGACCTTTTGATAAGGTTACTTCAGTTAAGATGTAACCCAGATGAAACAGGATGGGTCTTAATCTTATTACTGGAGTCCTTTAAAAACAGCATGAAATTCAGACACAAAAAGAGAAAGCCACAGGAAGAAGCCAGAAGTGATGGGAACCCAGAGAAGCCAGGAAATGTGGCCATGTGCATTCTCATGTGACAGAAAAGCTAAAGACCAAGGATCACCAGCATTCAGCCCCAGGACACCACAGTATTCTGGCAGAAAGCATTGCTTTGATGATGCCTTGATTTTGGGATTCTCCTTGCCTCAAAACCATGAACGAATGAATTCCTGTTTTCTAAGCCAATCCATTTCATGGCATTTTTTAGCAGCTGGGAAACTAAAACATGTATGTTTCACTTTATTAGAAATTGTAGCCAATTTCTCCACATCCTTGACAACACTTGATATTTTCTGTGGTTTGGTTGGTTTGTTGGCCATTCTAGTGTGCCCAACATGGTAATTCATTGTTATTTTAATTTGTATTTCATTAATGACTATGATGTTAAACATGCTGTTATTTGCTTATTTTCTAAAACTGTCTCTCTTTTCTTGGGTGACATGCCTGCTCATATCTTTTGCCCATTAAAAATATCAGATTATTTCTTTGCTTACTATTGAGCTGTAAGAGATCTTTATATATACTTTTATATATACACACAAACATGTATTTTGCCAATTTGTTCTTCTTGTTTGACTCTTGTCTTTTCATTTTGTTGACATTATTTTCCAAAAGTAAACATTTAATATTTTGATGCAATTCAATTTCTTCAAGTTTTTATTTTATAGGGTCAAATTTAGAGATCTTTGCCTAATCCCAAATCTCAAATATTACCTCTCATTTCTTATTCTAGAAGTTTTTTTTAAAATGGAAGGTATTTTTTATTAGTTCGTTTCATAGATATAAGAGACCGGAGCTCTGAAGTTTTAAGAAATTTGTTTAAAGGCATACAACCAATAAGTGCCCTAGCCAAGATTGAAATAAGTAATGGTTCTGATGCTTCAATTATCTGCATCATGTCCCTTGCTATTTCTCCATGTAGTAAAATTTTTTAATCTGTTGTTTTATTTCTTACTACAATTTATTGAATCTTAGACAACAAAAATTAAACCATTTTAAATATGCAGTTCTACAATTTTTAGTAAATATGTGCAGTTAGGCAAACATCACCACAATTAAGTTTTAGAGCACTTACTTCATCCCAAAAGGATCCTTCATGCTCTTTGTCCATTCTTACACATCTTATCTCAGGCAACTATTGATATGCTTTCTCTCACTATAATTGTGTCTTTTCTAGACATGTTATGGAAAAACTATATAAGTGGAACTGTATATTATGTAGTCTTTTCTATCTGGCTTCTTTCATTCAGCATGACGCTTTTGATACTCATCCATGTTGCATATGTTAGTAATTTAGTACCTCTTATTCATTAGTATTTCATTGTGTGGATATAAAATATTTTGTTTAATCATTCACCCATTCCTGGACATTTGAGTTGCTTCTAATCTTGTACTATTATGAATCATGCAGCTGTGAAGGTTTCTGTATGTCTTTGTGTGGATGTATGATTTTGGTCGATACCTGGGAGTGAAATTGCTGGGTTGAAATTGTAGCAAGTGATCAAATTGCTTGAAAAGTTGCATCACTTTACATTTCCACAATCAATGTATAAAGATTCCAATTACTTAACTTCAAGTCCTTATCAGCACTTGGTATTGTGTATTGTTAGGCTTTTTAAAACCATTCTATTGAATATATAGAGATGTTTCATTGTGGTTTAAATTTTCATTTTCTTGATGACAAATGATGTTAAACAACTTTTCATATGCTTATTTGGCATTCTTACATCATCTTAGAAGAAATGTATATTCAAATTATTAGTCCATTTCTTCATTTCCTTATTAATAAATTTGAAAGTATATATACAAATACATCTATGCATATTTCTCCACTGAATTATGTCTACACCTTTGTCAAAAATCACTTGTTCTTTATCAGATGTGTGATTTTCAAATAGTTCTCCCAGTCTGTGGCTTGTGTTTTCATTCTCTTAATGTGTCTTTCCAAGAGCAGAGGATTTTTTTTTTTGATGAAGCCAATATTTTAATTTTTAATTTATTTTTTATGTTTTGGTCATATATATTTGATATGCCAGGGTCACATATATTTTCTATTTTGTTTTCTTTTATAAATTTTATAATTAAGCTCTTACATTTAGGTATATGATATAATTTTGAGTTAGTTTTTCGGTATGTTACAACTAAGAGTCAAGTGTCTAGTTTTTGCTTTGCTTTTTTAATACAGCTCTCCACATGTTCCAGTGCCATTTAATTAAAGGACTATCCTTCATTCATGTAATTATGTTTTCATCTTTGTCAAGAATCATATGTGCATATTTAGAGGTGTTTAGTTGTGGACTCTATATCATGATCAGTTGATCTATAGTTTGATTCTTATCCTTATCTATTACTTTGAGAAGAGAGTTGATTCTGTAAATATAATCTGTTTTGTCTCTAAATTCTTTCAACTCTCTCAGTTTCTGTCTTATGCATTTTAACCTGTGCTTTTATGTGCATTCAAATTTGGGATTATTTTGCCTTCCTGATAAATTGACCCCTCTTTTTAGCTGGTAATATTTCCCCTGAAGTTTAGTTCATACAATATTATTATAGCTATTCCAACTTTATTGTTTGCATGATACATATTTTCTCATCTGTTTTACTCTCTCTCTGTTTTACTTTCAACTTATTTACTGCTTTATATTTAAAGAGGACTTCTTGTAGACATCAAATAGTTAGGTCATGTTTACTCTTCAACCTGACACTTGGAGGGTTTAATTGGCATATTTGAATCAATGTACATTTATTGTTATTATTGATATTGATTAAATCTATCATGCTGCTGGTTGTTTCCTACTATCTGATATCTTCTTTCCATGCCCCCTTCCTCTTGCTCCACCAGCATTTGTGCCATTTAAAGCATTCATTCAATGGGTTTTAACATAGTCATATGCTTTTAAAACAATCTTCATTATCTAATTTTAGAACATTTTCAACACCACCCAAAAAATCCCTTATCCATTAGCAGTCACTCATTATTTATTCCACCACAATCCCTAGCAAAGATTAATATACCTCCTGTATTCCAGTTTGCTAGTGCTGCCGGAATGCAAAACACCAGAAATGGATTGGCTTTTATAAAAGAGGGTTTATTTGGTTACACAGTTACAGTCTTAAGGCCATAAAGTGTCCAAGGTAACACATCAACAATCGGGTACCTTCACTGGAGGATGGCCAATAGTGTCTGGAAAACCTCTGTTAGCTGGGAAGGCACATGGCTGGTATCTGCTCTGGAGTTCTGGTTTCAAAATTGCTTTCTCCCAGGATGTTCCTCTCTAGGCTTCAGCTTCCTCTCCAAAATGTCACTCTCAGTTGCTCTTGGGGCATTTGTCCTCTCTTAGCTTCTCCAGAGCAAAAGTCTGCTTTCAACAGCCATCTTCTAGCTGTCTCTCATCTGCAGCTCCTCTCTTCTCAGCTCCTGTGCATTCTTCAAAGTGTCCCTCTTGGCTGTAGCAAGCTCGCTCCTTCTGTCTGAGCTTATATAGTGCTCCAGTAATTTAATTCAGACCCACCCTGAATGGGCAGGGCAAGACCTCCATGGAAATTATCCAATCAGAGTTATCACCCACAGTTGGGTGGGGCACATTTCCATGCAAACAACCTAATCCAAACTTTCCAACTTAATCCCCACTAATATGTCTGCCCCCACAAGATTGTATCAAAGAACATGGCTTTTTCTGGGGGACATAATACATACAAGCTGGTACAGCCTATTACCATGTATTGTCCTGTTTTTGACATTCAATATATATGGAGTCAAACAATCTGTGGCCTTTTTAATGTGGGTTATATTGATTAGCATAATACTTTCATGGTTCATTCATATGGTAACATGTATCAGTCCTTCACTCATTTTTATGGCTGAATAAGTTTTCATTGTATGCTATCCAATATTTAGTTTACCTATACAACACTTGATATTCCCAGCAACAGTGTATGAGGTTATGATTTCTCCACATCCTCCCAACAATTGTTATTTTCAATGTTTCTTTTATTATAGCTATCCTTGTGGGTATGAAGTGGTATCCCATTGTAGTATTGATTTGCATCTCCCAAGTAACTAATGACATTGAGCATCTTTTTACATTTATTATCCATTAGTATATCTTTTTAGGAGAAATATATATTCAAGTCCTTTGCCCAATTTTTAAAATTGAGTTGTCCTTTTGTTTTTTAATATAATTGGAAAATATATTCTACTTCTGTGAGTTGTCTTTTCACTTTCTTGATAATATCCTTTGATGCACAAACATTTATAATTTTGATGAAGTCCTACATATCTATTTGTTCTTTTGATTCTCATGCTTTTGGTGTCATATCTAAGAATCCACTGTTAAATCTGAAGTCATGAAGATTTACCCTGATGCTTCCTTCCAAGAATAGCTATAGTTTTAGCTCTTACATTTTGGGTTTGGTTTATTCTGAGTTATTTTTGAATATGGTGTGAGTTAGGACTCCATCTTCATTCTTTTGCATGTAGACAACCAGTTGTCACAAAACCATTTATTGTAAGGTTATTATTTCTCCGTTGAGTGACATTCATATCCTTGTCAAAAATAATTGATCATAGATATATAGGCTTTTTTTACTTGTTATGAGTGTATTCAGTTTTTCTATCAATTTCTGCATTGGTTTTGGTAGTGTGTGTTTTCAAAGAGTTTCTCCGTTTCATTTAGATTTATCAGATTTGTTGGTGTATGTGTTAGTTTCTCTAATACACTTTTTTTTATTACTGTAAGTCAGTATTAATGCCACCTCCTTCATTTCTGATTTTAGTCATTTGAGTTTTCTCTCTTTTTTGGTTGGCGCATCTAGATAAACTTTTTTCAATTATGTTAATCTTTTCAAAGAACCAACTTTAGGTTTTTTGAAGTTCTCTACTGTTTTTTTTAATTCTCTATTTCATTACTTTCCATGCTAATATGTATTATTTCCTTCCTTCTGCATGATTTAGATCTAGTTTGCTTTTCTTTTCTGATGTCATAAGGTGGAAATTTAGGTCATCAATTTGAGATCTTCTATTTTAATATACACATTTACAAATATGTTACCCTTTAAACACTGATTTAGTGTATCTCATATATTTTGCTATATCTTCATTTTCATATATCTCAAAGTATTTTCTAATTTATTTTGTGATTTCTTTCTCAGCCCATTGATTATTTAGGTGTGTTTTGTTTAATTTTCAACCTACTTGTGAGCTTCCAATATCCTTTGTTATTGATGTCTAGTTTTCCCCTTGTATTAAGAGAAAACACTTTGTATTACTTTAATACTTTTAACTTTGTCAAGGTTTGTTTTATGGTATAGCATATGATCTCTTCTAGAGAATGCTCCATGTTCATTTGAGAAGAATGTTGTTGGATGGAGTGCTCTACCAAGACTGAATTGCTGTTGCTGAGTGTATGTTTGGCCAAGTTGATTTAGAGTGTTGTTCATATCTTCTATTTCCATATTGATATACTCCCTAGTTGTTTTATCCATTATTTAAAGAGTGGTATTGAAATCTTAAACAACTTTTGCTGAATTTTCTATTTCTCCCTTAATTTTCAACAGCTTTAGATTAATTTATTTTGGAATTCTGTTATTAGGTGCATATTGTTTATAATATATATTATTCTGATGAATGATCCTTTTATCAGTATAAAATATTCCCTCTTGTAATTAATTTTTGTGCTTTGTAGTTTATTTTGATTGACATTTGTATAGCCTCTCAAGCTTTCTTATAGTTTCTGCTTTCACAATACATTTTCCCATCATTTTACTTTAACTCTATTTCTATCTTTGAATCTAAAGTGTGTCTATGGTAAACAGCAATAATAGGATAATTTTATCCAGGCTGACAATATCAAATTTTGCTTGCATTGTTTAATCCTGATACATTTAATGTTACTCTCGATATAGTTGGACTTGTGCCTGCCATTTTTACATTTTTCTATATATTACTTCTTTTCCCTTCCCCTCTATGCCTTCTATTCCCTGCCTTTCTGTCTTGCATTCCCTTCTATATGTTCCTCTATTCTCCTTTTACTGATATGTTTTGATTCATTGTATCCTAATATAAAACTATGATTCCATTCATGATTATTGCCAACCATAATTTTGTTATTTCTTGGTGGTTGCACTAAGGTCTACCTTATACATCTTAAATTATTGGAATCTACTAGAGATTTATAACTTTAATTCAGTAAGTTATAGAAACATGAGTCATATGCATCTCTATTCCTTTCCCCCTTTTTGTGTTATCATTGTTATACATATTAGTCTTTATATGTTACAAACCCAGCATGCATTATTTTAGTTATTACTTTATATAATTGTAAGTATTTTAACGAAGCTAAGAGAAAAATGAAATCAAGTATATAGAATTTTATATTCATCTTACTTTCCATTTTTGGTTCATTTCATTTGTTCCTGTGGATTTGAGTTACCATTTGTTGTCATCTCCTTACTGCAGTTCAGCTTTCCTCCCACCACCTCCTTTGTACTGTTAATGTAAATATATTACATTTCTATATGTTATAGTCCCAACAATAAAATACATATTGTTTTATATGTTTTTTTTATTAGAGAAGTTAATTGTTTACAGAAAAATCATGCATAAAATGTGGGGTTCCCATACACCACCTTGTTATTAACACCTTGCTTTAATGTGGTACATTTATCAAAATTGATAAAGGCACAGTTTTATAATTGTACCATTAACCATAATCTACCTTAGGGCTCACCTTAGTGTTTGAAATTTATTATGACCCTGGGGTGTTTTCTTAAGTGTATCTTTCCAAGGTTTTCTCTGATAAACTTGGTGGCCTGAGATTTAATTTATATTCCTAACAAAGCTACCAGTCTCCATTTAATTGTTTCCCAAAATAGCTTCAATTGATTTTTTATTGAGATAAAATTCATATAATATAAAATTAATCATACTAAGGTGTACAATCCAGTGGCAGTCCGTTCATTCAAAATATGCAAGTATCATCTCTATTTAGTTTCAAAACATATTCATCACCCCAAAAGGAATCTCCATTTTCATTAAGCAGACCCTATCCTTCCCTCCCACCCCAACCCTGGCAACTACTACTTAGTTTACTGTCTCTATGGATTTCCTATTCTGGCTATTTCATATGAATGGGATCATGCAGTTTGTGACTTTTTGTTTCTGGCTTCTTTCTCCTGGCTTAATGTTTCCGAGGTTCAACCATCGTGTACCATATACCAGTAATTCATTTTTTCATGGTTGAATAATATTCCACTGTATGATTAAACCACATTTTGTTTATCCCTTCATTAGTTGATAGACATATCATTAGTGTTGTGGTAAGTCAAATTATATGCCTCAACACCATGAAGTAGCAGGATGTTTTAGCCTCAAAACCATGATACAATAAATTCCTATTCTTTAAGTCTACAACATTGTGTGGTATTCCTCACAGCAGCTGGCAAAACAGGACAGGAAATTTTGGCCGCTGTGAATAATGTTGCTATTAGCATTCACGAACAAGTTTTTGTTTAAATACCTGTGCTCTTTTACAGAATAATCATGCAGAAATTAGAGTTCCCATATTATCCCATTACATAAAATTTTCTCCATTATGAATAGTTTGCACTAGTGTAGCAACATTGCAACAACTATTGAAGCAGTATATTATAATCATAGTATTAACTATAGTCCCATATTTTCATTAGGGTTCACTGTGTGTGTTGTTCTGTCCAATTATTATTTTTTTAATTCTGGTAACATAAATAACCTAAAACTTCCCATTTTAATCACTTTGAAATATACAGTTCAGTGGTGTTAATTACATTTACATTCTTGTGCTATCTTCACAACCATCCGTTACCAAAATTTTTCCATCATTCAAAATGGAAACTCTGTATCAGCTAATCATTAATTTCCTATTCTCCACTCCTACCCCAGACTCTGGTAACCTGTATCATGTTTTCTGACTCTATGTATTTGCATATCTTAATTATTTCATATAAGTGAGATTATACAATATTTGTCCTTTTGTGTCTGGCTTATTTCACTCAACAGGGTGTCATCAAGGTTCATTCATGTTGTAGCATGTATGAGGGCTTTATTCTTTTGTGGATGAATAATATTCCATTGTATGTATATACAAAATATAACTTATCCATTCATCAGTTGATGGACACTTGATTTGCTTCCATTTTTTGGCAATTGTGAATAATGCTGTTATGAAGAGTGGTAGGCTAATATCTGTTTGATTCCCAGATTTCAGTAATTTTGGATATAATCCCCAGTAGTGGGATTGCCAGGTCATATGGTAGTTCTATACTTAGCTTTCTGAGGAATAACCAAATTGTATTCCACAACAGTCTCACCATATTATATTGCCATTAGCAATGAATGAGTGTTCCTATTTCTTTGCATCCTCTCAACACTTATTTCAATTTTTTTTATTAGTAGCCATTCTAAAGGGTGTGAAACAGAATCTCATTGTGGTTTTGATTTGCATTTACATGAGGGCTAATGATATTGAACATTTTTTCATGTGCTTTCTAGCCATTTGCATGTCTTCTTTGGAGAGATGTCTATTCAAGCCTTTTGCCCATTTTTAAATTAGATTCCCTTTGTTAAATTGAAGGATATCTTTATAAATATTGGATATTAACCCCTTATTGGATATGTGACTCCCAAATATTTTCTTCCATCATGTACATTATCATTTTACTTTCATGATAAAATCCTTTGAGGTCCCAAACTTTTAAATTTTGATGTAATCCCATTTATCTAATTGTTGTTTGTTCTTTGGGTGTCAAGTCTAAGAAGCCATTGCTTAACCCAAGGTGGTGAAGATGCTTTGCTAGGTTTTCTTTTATGAGTTTGATAATTCTATCCCTTCTATTTAGGTCTTTGATTGATTTTGAGCTGATTTAAGTACGAGGTAGGGGTCCTTCTTTTTTGCAAATGGAAATCCAGTTTTTGCAACACCATTTGTTCAAGAGATTGAACAACATTTTCCTCAAAATCCCCAACTATTCCTACCTCCTCCCATTCCCAACTAAAAATTCTGCTTCCTACATTTTTGAGAAAATATAAGCCATCAAGCAGAAATCACCTCAACTTCCTCTTTTCATCCCAAATTCTCTTTACCTTTAATCCATTTTTTTTTCCTTTCCTATTATCTAAATGGGAGCAGTATTTCTCTACTTCATTAAGGCTATTCCTTCCACCTGGGAGGTGAATTTTTCTCTTCACATTCTTAAATATCAGTGTTCCTAAGTTTCCAATATTAACTTGATTTGTCTTCTCTCCTCTGCTCTCATTTCGTCTCCCCTAACCTCTCTTTCTCTTCCTTTCAATACCCTTTCTCTCAACTCCATTTCCTTCTCTTCCCTCTCCACATTAAAATTTCAATCTTGACTGCACATTAGTGTGATGAGATTTGAATAAATACTGTAATCTGAATTTCCACCCAGAACAATTAATTCAAAATTTCAGCATTCAATCATATTCTATGTCTCCTCAGGTAACTCTTATATGGAGTTAATATTTGAGCCTTCTGTACACACTCCAGGAATGAATTCATTCACGCCTACGAATTATATTAACATCAATATACTGATTCTCCATATAAATCTCTAACATCTATCTTCTAATCCCCAGGAAATTATTCCCAAATGCATGCTGGGTATTTCCACTTGGCAATAAAATGCAATAGTACTGCACTGAGTTCCTCTCCTTATTCCCATTTCCTTTACAACCTACTATATCATTGCACTCTTTTCTATCTTCAAGGTCATCCTTTAGTTGAGCCAGTATTATTATTGATCATCTTGTTTACACAGTATTCTTCCTGACATCACCCTACAATTCACTCCTCATGCTGTTTCTAGTGTGAGATTCCTCAAATTAAAATCTGGTCATGCCATTTAACTGCTTACAGACTATTGCCCTCAAAATACAGTTATAATTCTGTACCATGTTATTCTTGACCCTTAATGATCTGGTCCCAACTGAGATTTACAGTTTTGCCTCTTCCCATTCAAACCTCTTACACCAATATTTTATGTTCCACCCATGCTAAAATATCTTTTAGTTCAGTCTTGCTTCTAGGCTTTTGCACTTGTTATTTCCTCTGCCTGGACTTTTAATCTATTCATGCATAGGGACATGTCTCTGATGGCAACACCTTCAGGCAGGTAAGAGGATTTTCCTCTACCATAGGCCCATATCTCTTACAGCAGTGATTCTCAGTGTGTGATCTCTGAACCTGTATCATCAGAATCATGTGAGATATTGTAGAAATGCAAATTTTCAGGCACCACTCCATGCTTACTAAATCAGAAGCTATATGTTTAACAAGTCCTCCAGGGGATTCTGATGCACACTAAATTTTGAAAAGTAATGTCTTAGAGCCAACATTTTTTTTTCAGTCCCAACAATTTATTGTGCATCAATCAACTTAATTCAGTAAGTATTTGTTAGATACCAACTATGTGCCAAGCACTATGCAAGGCACCATGGGTAATACCATATGAATATAGCATAGTTTCTTCCCTCCAAGGCCTACAATATAGTTATGAATTTCACTGGAGAATAAAACTATACTCTAAGCTAAATCAGGAAGTACAAACACTTGTAAACACACACCATACTGTGAAAGGAATCTTTTCCTTTGGATATCAATGCAATGTGCCTAGTCAGTTGCTAATTTGTAGCACTATTTTCTGCAAAACAATTTAAGGATATTTGAGGAATAAGATGATATTTAGATATGTAGCCATGAAACCAAGTGTGAAAAATTGCACTTCATTTTTAGTGAGCTGTTGCTTTGAAGTACAAATACCATGAGAAAAACTAGTTATTAATCAGAGATACACTTTGCCACTCCTGATTTTAGCCAAAGGTCTTGTCTGAAGCTGCAATTCTCCATCAAGAGCAGCACATTTTCTTTTTTTATTCTTTTTTTAATTCAATTTTATTGAGATATATTCATATACCATGCAGTAATACGAAGCATATATTCAATTGTTCAGACTACCATTATGTAGTTGTTCATTCACCAAAATTAATTTTTAAACATTTTCTTTACCACACACACAAAAATAATAAGAATAAAAATTAAAGTGAAAAAGAACAATTCAAGTAAAAAAGAACACTGGGTGCCTTTTTTTGCCCCCATTTTTCTACTCATCCATCCATACACTTGACAAAGGGGAGTATGGTCCATATGGCTTTCCCAATCACATTGTCACCCCTCATAAGCTACATTTTTATATAATCGTCTTCAAGATTCAAGGGTTCTGGGAGGGTTCTGGGTTGTAGTTTGATAGTTTCAGGTATTTACTGCTGACTATTGCAATTCATAAGAACCTAAAAAGGGTTGTCTATACTGTGCATAAGAGGGCCCACCAGAGTGACTTCTTGGCTCCTTTTGAACTCTCTCTGTCACTGAAGCTTATTTTATTTCCTTTCACATACCCCTTTTGGTCAAGAAGATGTTCTCCATCCCAAAATGCTGGGCCTAGATTCCTCCCCAGGAGTCATATTCAACATTGCCGGAGAGATTTAAACCCCTGGGTGTCAGATCCCATATAGGGGGAAGGGCAGTGATTTCACCTGCCAAGTTGGCTTAGCTAGAGAGAGGGCCACATCTGAACAACAAAGAAGCATTCAGGAGGAGATGCTTAGGCAAAATTATAGAGAGGCCTAGCCTTTCCTTTGCAACAACAATCTTCCTAAGGGCAAGTGCCATAGTAGAGAGCTCAGCCCATCAAACCACTGGTCCCCTATGTCTGTGAGCACATCAGCAACCATCAAGGTGGGGAAGCCCAACACCCCTGAATTCTCCACCAGCTCCTCAGGGGGAATCTGCATATTTTTTCATTTTTTAATTAACTCTTTTTTTTAATTAACTAATAACTATATGAAAAAAATTAAAAAAACAAACAATAAAAAAAATTTCAAACAAACCATAACAAGGAAGGAAGAAAAAGACAACTAACCTAAAATAACTACTTTACTTCCAACATGTTCTTACTCCACCCAAGAAAATAACCTAATATAGAAATATATCTGTGAACTTATTCTTATGATACCCACCAGAAATTAACAAACCATAGTCATTCCTGGGCATCCCCAGAACATTAAGTTTACCCATGATAGCTTATCTGTTCTTATTGAGTTATCATTCCTCCTTCATTAATCGCTCTCTATCACTAGTTCCCCTACATTCTACATTGTTAACCATTTATTTTACATTTTTCAATGTCCACATTAGTAGTATATAATATTTCTCTTTTTGTGCCTGGCTTATTTCACTCAGCATTATGTTTTCAAGGATATCCATGTTGTCATATGTTTCACAATATCGTTCTTTCTTACTGCCACGTAGTATTCAATCGTGTGCATACACCACATTTTATTTATCCACTCATCTGTTGAAGGACATTTGGGTTGTTTCCATCTCTTGGCAATTGTGATTAATGCTGCTATGAACATTGGCATGCAGATATCTGTTCATGTCACTGCTTTCAGATTTTCCAGGTATATACCAAGAAGTGCAATTGCTGGATTGAAGAGTAACTCTATATGTAGTGTTCTAAGGAACTGCCAGACTGACTTCCAGAGTGGCTGAACCATTATACAGTCCCATCAACAATGAATAAGAGTTCCAATTTCTCCACATCCTCTCCAGCATTTGTACTTTCTTGTTTGTTTGATGGCAGAAATTCTAATTGGTGTGAGATGGTATCTCATTGTGGTCTTAATTTGCATCTCTCTAATAGCTAGTGAAGCTGAACATTTTTCCATGTGTTTCTTGGTCATTTGTATTTCTTCTTCAGAGAACTGTCTTTTCATATCTTTTGCCCATTTTTTAATTGGGCTGTATGTACTATTGTCATTGAGTTGTAGGATTACTTTATATATGCAAGATATCAGTCTTTTGTCAGATACATAGTCTCCAAAATTTTTTTCCCACTGAGTTGACTGCCTCTTCACCTTTGTGACAAATTCCTTTGAGGAAAACAAACTTCTAAGCTTGAGGAGTTTGTATTTATCTATTTTTTTCTTCTGTTGCTTGTGCTTTGGGCGTAAGGTCTAGGAAGTGACTGCCGAATGCAAGATCTTAAAGATGATTCCCTACCTTATCTTCTAGGAGTTTTATGGTACTGTCTTTTATATTGAGGTATTTGATCCACTTTGAGTTAATTTTTGTGTAGGCTGTAAGGTAGGGGTCTTCTTTCATTCTTTTGGATTTGGATATCCAACTCTCCAAGCCCTATTTGTTGAAAAGACTGTTATGTCCCAGTTCAATGGCTTTGGGGGCCTAATCAAAGATCAGTCAGCCATAGATCTGGGGGTTTGTCTCTGAATTCTCAATTCAATTTCATTGATCAATATATCTATCTTTGTTCCAGTACCATGCTGTTTTGACTTCTGCAGCTTTATAATATGCTTCAAAATCAGGGAGTATAAGTCCACCCACTTTATTTTTCTTTTTGGAGGGTTTTCAGCAATTTGAGGTATCTTCCCTTTCTAAATAAATTTGATAACTAGCTTTTCTAGGTCTGCAAAGCAGGCTGTTGGAATTTTGATTGGTATTGCATTGAATCTGTAGTTGAGTTTGGGTAGAATTGACATCTTAATGATGTTTGGCCTTCCAATCCATGTACATGGATTATTTTTCCATCTTTTAATGTCCCTTTCTATTTCTTTTAGTAGAGTTATGTAGTTTTCTTTGTATAGGTCTTTTCCATCTTTGGTTAAGATTATTCCTAGGTACTTGATTTTTTTAGTTGCTATTGAAAATGGTATCTTTTTCTTGAGTGTCCCTTCACTTTGTTCATTACTAGCACATAGAAACATTACTGACTTGTGTTAATTTATCTTGCATCTCACTACTTTGCTAAACTTATTTATTAGCTCTAGTAGCTGTACCATTGATTTCTCAGGGTTTTCCAGATATACATTCATATCATCTGCAAACAATGACAGTTTTTAATTCTTCCTTTCCAATTTGGACGACTTTTATTTCTATTTCTTGCCAGTTTGCCCTGACTAGCACTTCTGGTATGATGTTGAATAACAGTGGTGACAGTGGGCATCCTCGTCTCTTTTCTGACATTAGAGGGAAGGCTTTCAGTCTCTCACCATTGATTTCCATGCTGGCTGTGGGTTTTTCATATATGCTCTTTATCATATCAAGGAAGTTTCTTTCAATTCCTATGTTTTGAAGTGTTTTCATCAAAAAGGGATATTGTATTGTTGTAGAACACTTTTTCAGCATCTATTGAGATGATCATTTAATTTTTCTCTTTTGATTTGTTAATGTGTTGTAATACATTGATTTTCTGATGGTGTTTAGCAAAGTTTCTCAGCTACCAGACTTATTGCTTTGTCCCTCAGAGCTTTCTTAGCTCTGCTCTTGCCTGGGCCCAAACTGAAAGTCTTTGAGGCTTTCTCTAATGGGCTTCTTAGAGTAATTTTTTAGAGAAAGAAAAAAGTTAATAAAAAAGAAAAAGAATGGCCCTCCTTGACAATCTAATGGGCTATTGAAATGCTAAGAAACAAGGAGTTTAGGGCCATTAAGGAACAGTCAAGAAAGCAGAGAAAACAGCTCTTCAGACAAGGTTCCTCACCCTCTGGATTTGCATATGTGCCTGATTCTGTTTGAGCCCTGCCCTTCTCTGTTTTATGTTCACTGGAACCCCAAAAAGTCTCTGTTTTTATTTTTGGGTTTTTTTTTTTCTGTTTTTGCTAGACCTATCTCCTCTCTGCTAGGCTGACTGCTCCCAGATTCTCTGGCATCTTGTCTCTGTCTATGTTTGGAATTTTTGATCAGCAGTTTGAGTTTTCAATCAGGGCTGCAACAGAAGTTCTCCCTCCTGATTCCCAGCACTGACAGCCCCTCCTCCCATGGTACTGAGCCTGGCAGGGAGGGGTATGGGTCCCCTGGCCACAAGAACTTACAGATTTTTCTGATCTCAGCTGTTCCATGCATTCATGAGTGTGTTATGAAGTTTGCTCAAAGTCAAATCACTCTGTGTTGTCTGGTCCATGCAGTTCCTGGCTTTCTACCTGCTTCCCTGGAGGATTAACTGAAACCTACATGTCACCACTCTGCTATCTTTCTCTGCCCTCCTGAGACATCATTTTGGTATATTGTAAACACTGGCATTCAGGTGTGTCCTGACTATGTGGAGATATTTTAGGGTTAATCTATGTCCTCTTCATCACCATAACCCCAATGTTTGCTACAGAGTTTACAATGCTGGTAATATTCAAGAAATAGCTGTTATATTAATGAGTAAGTCAATATTTGAAAATTATAACTCTCTAAATATAGTAGCATACTAGGCAATAGATAGTTTTGAGGGAAAGTGAATTTCAAGCAGACCACATAAAAGTACCTAACATGCCTCTAGGCACATGGAATAAACTTAATATCAAAGAATCTTGAATATGCCTAGATTTTCTCTTAGTTTATTTTGGTAGATTGAACTCCACATTCCAAACTCACACTAATAGCAAGTGAAGGAACCTGGTCAGCTTCCATATGAAAAATAAAAGATAAAATCCAAGAAAAGACAAACATGTTCAAAGTCAGAATCAGCTAACAATTTTTGAATACTTACTATATGTCAAAATCTCTTCTATATATTTCAAAAATGTTGATCCTTAAGGTTCTACATAGATATAATGAATAATCTAGAAATAGAAAATTATTTTAGTATTTTCATGTATTCAGTATTTTGTGGTTTAGAACATATTTCACATCCATTAAGTCCTTTAATCCTCATAACTCTTCTGTGAGGGAGTCTCTTAAGGCATTTACTAAGGAATTTATAAATGAGAGAAGTAAGACATTTTGATTGACATCCCCAAGCCACATACTAGTAGTAATGAAGCCAAAATTGACCAAGGCCTTTGGATTCTAGGTCACTGCTTTGTCCAACAAACCCTCATGCCTTCAGTGTAGCAGATGGCTTTCCTAATTGCAGAATTCAAGTAGATATGGTTAAGTTCATGTTTCAACTTGGCTAGGTTCTGTTGTCTGTTTGGTATAGAAGGCACTGGCTCAGTTGTTACTGTGAGGGTATTTCATAGATTTAAATAATTAGTCTAACAATTTCATCTATGGTGGATTACATCAGTAATTAATAAAAGGGATTGCCTTCAGCATTGAGAGGATTCTCTTCATCTAAGAAGTTAGAATCCTTACAGAGAAAACTGAGGATTTCTATAGTCAGAAAGGAGAATTTCATTATCTACTCCAGTCATTCAGCTTCTTCTGGGAAATTCATCATTACCTTCATCATCTATTTCTAGATTATTCTTTATATCTATGTAGAACCTTAAGGATGAAGATTATCCTTTGAAATTCAATCTCACCATCAAGTTGCCAGCATATGACCTGCCCTAGGGAATGCTGACTTGCCAAACTCCATTGCTGTGTGAGCCAATTCCTATAATAAACAGCTTAATACTTACATGCACACACACACACATGCTTATGTATATTCATTGGTGTTAATAAACAGAAATCTCTAAAAAGAAGGGTTGCCAATTAAACAAACAAACCTCATTTCTGTCTATCATGTGCTGTTGTGAGGCCTCCTTCATTTGTTTGCCAGATGGGGCAAAATTAGTGTCAATACTTCCAGAGTAACTATCTAACTGACAAAAATGCAATTGAAGAAGGAAATGAGCAAAGAGAATTGAATAAAAATTATAAATATATATTTATAAGTTAACTTTTAAGATTAATCTTCCATAAATTTACTGTGATTTACTGACAATTTTTTTTTCTTTCATGGAAAGAACAGTCATTATTATTACTTTCACATCCTTTGTTTCATTATGGAAACTCAGAATACTTTATATTTAGTCTTTAGTTTCAAAACTGCAAATAGAAATTGGAAATAGAAAGTAGTTTATCAACATTAGTGAATAAATTGCAATCTTCATATCAGGAGTAACTGAAGCAGTCTTTCAGATATTGTTTTGATTTGCTAAAACTACTGGAATGCAATATACTGTAAATTGGTTGGCTTTTACAATGGGAATTTATTAACTTACACTTTATGGTTCTTAGGCAATGAAAATGCCCAACCCAAGGCATCAACATTTTGATACTTGGACTTTGAAGTCAGGCTGCTGGTATTCAGGACAATGTCACATGGGAAGGTGCATGGCCAGTTTTTGCTGATCCTTTTCCCCAGGTTTCATTGTTTTCAGCTTTTGGCTTCAGTGGCTTCCTCTTTCTTCTCTGTGGGTCCTCTCTTAGCTTCTCAGGGTCTATTCTCTGTGGGCTTTCCTTAATTTCATCTCTTAGCTTCTGTATGTGTTTTATCCTTTTATAAATGACCTACCCTGCATGATAACCTAATCCAAAGGTCTCACCAACAATAAGTCTACACCCACAGGAATGACCTTTCTGGAATACAAAAGTTTCAAACTACTACAGATATGATACTCTATTTATACATCCCTTGGCATGAATGGCATTTATGATATAGTCAGGTGTGCCAGTTTGAATGTATTGTGTCCCCCAAATGCCATTATCTTTGATGCAATCTTGTGTGGGCAGACATTACCAGTTTTGATTAGATTTCTTTGAGTGTTTCTTTGGAGATGCACCCCACCCAACTGTAGGTGATAACTCTGATGAGATAATTTCCATGGAGGTTTGGCCCCACCCATTTAGGGTGGGCCTTGATCAGTGGAGCCATATAAATGAGCTGATGAGCAGAGGCAACTCAGTGTAGCTGTGAGTGATGTTTTGAAGAGGAGCTACAGCCAAGAGGGACACTTTGAAGAAAGCATAGGAGCTACAGATGAGAGACATTTTGAAGACAGCCATTGAAAGCAGACTCTTGCTCCAGAGAAGCTAAGAGAGGACAAATAACCCCAAGTGCAACTAAGAGTGACATTTTTGAGGAACTAAAGCCTAGAGAGGAACATCCTGGGAGAAAGCCATTTTGAAACCAGAACTTTGGAGTAGATGCCAGCCACGTGCCTTCCCAGCTAACAGAGGTTTTCCAGACACCATTGGCCAGTCTCCAGTGAAGGTACCCGATTGCTGATGTGTTACCTTGGACACTTTATGGCCTTAAGACTGTAACTGTGTGATCAGATAAACCCCCTTTTATAAAAGCCAATCCATCTCTGGTGTTTTGCATTCTGGCAGCATTAGCAAACTAGAACATCAGGCTAAAAAATTAATGAGATAATCAGAGGGAGTGTACAAGAATTCAATTGCTCTTTTAAGAATAGTTGAAATTCCATTCTAAATGGTACACCTAAATACTTACAAGAAAGATAATCTATCTTACGTATCAAAAGAACAAACTTCAGACCCAGAAGTCTTTCAGAATTCCCTCAAAACTATGCCAACTTTCTTTTCAATAACAGATTGTGTACTCTTTTGTAATTTCTTGTGCCTAAAACTATTTAAAAATTAAATTATGAATTTAACATTTTTAAAAATTGGCAAAATAATTGAACAGACACTTCATCTACAAGGGTATATTAATAGAAAATAAGCAAATGAAATTAGGTATAATATCATTCACTAGGGAAATGCAATTATAACAATGATCAGGTACCACTAAACACCTATTGGATTGTTAAAAGAAACCATGACAATAGCCAGTGATGGTCAAGATACAGACATCTGCAACTCTCATACTTTTCAGGTTAAAAGCAAAATGGTACAACCACTCTGTGAGATAGTGTGGAAGTTTCTTTTAAAATTAAACATCCACTTGTCATACAACCAAGCAGTTCCATTCTTGGTTGTATTTACCCAGTAAAAATGAAAATTAATGTTTAAACAAAGGTCTGTAGAAAAATGCTTATAGAAGCTTTATTCATAATAGCCTCCCCAAATGGAAATAACCCAGATCACCCTCAATGGGTGAATACTTACACAAACTGTGGCATTTCCATGCCATGAAATAATATTCTACTGGAAAAAAAATGAATATTGGTATGCACAAAAACTTAAGTAAATCTTAAAGCCACTATGCTGACAGCAAAGAGCCAATATCAAAAAGTTACATACCAGGGGGAGGGCAAGATGGTGGAGAGATGAAGTGTAGAATTTAGTTACACTTCTAAGGAAGCTAGTAAATAGAAAGGAACTGTATGGAACAGATGTTCTGGGACTTCTGGAAGTGAACACACATTGTATACCAGTCAAGAATGGGTGGGATGGCTGAGATCACAATGAAGTATTGTAATTCTCCCAGGCTGTGGAGGCTGGTTCCCCACCCTCAATAGCAAGGCAAGCTGTCTAGTGTCTGGATCCCTGAGGGAAAAAAAGCAGTCTCTGCTGGGAGCAAGGAGGGTGGCTGAACCAGGCTCCAATTGCTGTATTAAATAACAAATTTGGACTTCTGAATACAAACTCCAAGAACACATAAACCAAGAGCAATCACAAAAGGAGAGGAGGCAGGATTGACAAAAGAAACATAGGCTTTTGGTGTTGGAGAAGCTCAGAAGACTGGAAAAGGACTGGGCCCCAAGAATAAGGATTATATAGAGCTGGGTACCAACTCCGGTTCTTGATTATTGAACCAGGGAGTTGGGGTCCTGCTCTAAAAGTGTTTTTTTTTTATACTTTCTCTCCTTTTAATTATTTTATTTTATTTTATTTTATTTTATTTTATTTTATTTTACTTTTTAACAGCCTGTTAGTGCTGTGGGTGTTCTTAGGTTTTAGCACTGCCACAGGCAAGGGAAGACTTAAGATTTGTCTGACAGTAAGTAGACAGGTGGAGGCACTATTTCCCTAAAGTGTTTCTCATTAAGTAGTCTCTATGGGGTGCAAGGGAAAGTAGCCCAGCCAAGCTCCAATTGCAGTTTTAATACCAGCAGAGAGGAGGCAGGGCTAACAAAAAAAATCAGAGACTTTTAGAGTTGAAGGACTTCAGAATACTAAAAAAGGTCTGTGCTTCAATAAACAGGACACAGAGAGCCAACACCAGCCCTTGACTGGCAAAACGTGGTGGCTGGGGACTGGCTGTGTAAAGAGGATTTCCTATTCTATTTCTCACTCTCTTTTATTCCTCTTTAAATCTATGCTAAGGAGCTCATTATAGAAAGCCTCAGGCATTTTCAATTGTCAGCACTGACCCAAGCAAGGGTGGAGTTAAAATACCTCTGAGATAAAAAGTCAGGAATCAAGAGAGGGAGATAATTCCCTAAAGTGCATATCTTCCACAAGGAAAGGGGGGCTGAGGCCCAGCACAAGTGGTGGCCTTCCTAGAGAGAATTAAGGCCCCAAAGGTTGGAGAAAAACAGTAACAACTTAAGCTTGCATTAATGGGTCCTCTTGCAGGGACAGTGTCTGCTGAGAATTAAAGGTACCACTCATCTTTATGACAGTGGGGAGCTGTAGTCTGACAAGCACTAACTTCTGGGCAGGATAGGAAAAGCACAGATTCTAGAGGCCTCACAACAAAGTCTGAAAACATGATGGATCACATCCTCAGGGAAACCTGATACTGATTGCATCCATTTCCTGAGACTTTGGCCTCTCTGTTTTGGGAAATCTGATTGGGGTTGATTATATATTGGTAGACCCTCCTCAAGAAAAGGATTCATATAGGCAAGGCAAGAACCAGAAAAACAAGAGTTGAAAAAGTCTGATCAATTAAACAGAAGCTATACTACAGGTCCAGAATAAGTTGAACTTAATGACAAAGGACAGAGAGAAAAAGAAGCCAACCAAAAAGAAAACCTTACATAAAAGGGTAAACATGACCTTAAGAATAAAATAAGCCAGGAAATCAGATGCCCAGACAGCAGCAAAAAACACAAGTAACACTAGGAAAACCAAAGATATGGTCCAGTCAATAAAACAAGCTAACATAACAAATGAGATACAGGAGGAGAAACAACTAATAAAAGATATGCAAATAAACATGCAAAATCACACCAAAAATTAAATCAATGTGTTGAGTGAAGATATAGCAAAAGCGATGAAGGATATGAGAAAGACATTAGGTGACTATAAAGAACTTGAAAGTTTGAAGAAACAAATGACAGAATTTATGGGAAGGAATGACACCACAGAATAGATGAAAAACACAATGGATACATACAACAGCATATTTGAAGAGGCAGAAGAAAGGATTCATGAACTAGAGGACAGGCATCTGCTATCCTATACAGAAAATAAAGGTAGGGAAAATAATATAAAAATTCAAGCTGGGTTTCAGGAAATAGAATGACAACATGAAGTATGCAGATATACCTGTTGTGGGCATCCCAGAAGGAGAAGAGAAGGGGAAAGGGACCAAAAGAATAATGGAGGAAATAGTCACTGAAAATTTCCCATCTCTTATAAAAGACATAAAATTACAGATCCGAGAAGTGCAGCACACCCCAAACAGAATAGATACAAATAGGCCTACGCCAAGACAGGTACTGATCAGATTATCAAACAGCAATGACAAAAAGAGAATTCTGAAAGTGGCAAGAGAAAAGCAATCCATCACATATAAGAGAAGCTCAACAAGACTCTATACAGATTCCTCAGCAGAAACCATAGAGGCCAGAAGGTGATGGTATGATATATTAAAGAAACTGAAATAGAGATGTTCCTAAACAAGAATTCTATGTGTGACAAAACTCTCCTCCAATAATGAGCAAGAGTTTAAAATATTCTCATTCAATAACAGACTTTGTGAACAAGAAACCTGCTCTCCAAGAAATACTGAAGAGAGTACTACAAGCAGACAGGAAAAGACAGGAAAGAGAGGTTTGGAGAAAATTGTATATATGAAGACTATGAGGAAGGATTAAAGGAGAGAGAGAAAAATAAGATATGACATATAAAATCCAGAAGACAAAATGGTAGAAGAATGTAGTGCCCTTATAGTAATAACATTAAATGTCCATGCATTAAACCCCCCAATCAAAAGACATAGATGGGAAGAATGGATTAAAAAACAGGATGCATCTCTATGCTGTCTACAAGAGATTCACTTTAGACAAAAGGACAAAGATAGTTTGAAAGTGAAAGACTGGAAAAAGATATTTCACACAAAGAACAACCAGAAAAGAGTGAGGGTGCCTATACTAATATCAGAAAAATAATACTTCAAAAATAAAACAAAAGAGACAAAGAATGACACTATATATTTATTAAAAGGAAAATTCATCAAGAAGACATAAAGGTAATAAATATTTATGCACTAAGCTGGAGTGCCCCAAAATACATGAGGCACACACAACACAGGGAGAAGTAGATACCTATACAATAATATTTGGAGACATAAAAAATGGTCTCACTAATGGATAGGACATCTAGACAGAGGATCTATAAGGAAACAGAGATATTGAATAGTATGAAAAATGAACTACACTTAATAGATATTTATAGAACACTACACCCCACAAGAGCAGGTACACATTATACACATTATTTTCAAGTGCTCATGGATCATTCTCCAGGATAGATTACATTTTCTCTCACAAAGCAAGTCTCAATAAATGTAAAAATATTGACATTATACAAAACACTTTCTCATATCATAATCAAAAGATGTAAATCAATAAAAGGTGGAAGGCTGAAAAATTCACAAATATATGGAGGCTAAACAACACTCTTAAACAACCAGTGGATACTGGAAGAAATCACAAGAGAAATTATTAAATTTCTTGAGGCAAATGGAAATGGAAAAAAATATCAAAACCTATGGGATGTAGCAAAGGTAGTGCTGAGAGGGAAATTTATTGCCCTAAATGCCTACATTTTAACAAAATGAAGTAGCAAAAATTGAGGAACTGTTAACCTGGAGCAACTATTGAAAGAACAGCAAATTAGCACCAAAGCAAACAGAAAGAAAGAAATAACAAAGATTAGAACAGAAATAAATGAAATTGGAAACATGAAAACAATAGTAAAAATCACAAAACCAGAAGTTGGTTCTTGGAGAAAATCAATAAAATCAATGGATGCTTAGCAAGGCTAACAAAATCAACACCAATAACAACAAAACAAAACCAGAAAGAGGATCAAAGAAATAAAACCAAAATGGGAAAGGAGACATAACCTGACCTCACAGAAATAAAGGAGGTGATGAGAGGATAATATGAGCAACTATATGCTAACAACTAGACACCTTAGGTGAAATGGATGACTTCCTAGAAAAGCATGAACAAATATTGGCTCAAGAATAAATAGACAACCTCAACAAACCTATCATAAGTAAAGAGATTGAATCATTCTTCAAAAATCTCCCTAAAAATTAAAGTCCAGGACCAAATGGCTTCACATGTGAATTCTACCAAGCATTCCAGACAGAATTAGCACTAATCCTGCTCAAACTCTTCAAAAATTGTCAAGTACAGAAAGCTACCTAACTTATTCTAGATAGCCAACATCAACCTAATATGAAAGACAAAGGTAACACAAGAAAAGAAAATTATAGGCCAATCTCTTTGATGAATATAGATGCAAATACTCTCAAAAATATTCACAAAATTCTCAAATCCAGCAGCATATTAAAAGAATTATACAGCATGTCCAGGAGGGATTTATTCTAAGTATGCAAGGATGGTTCAACTCAAGGAAAAGTTAGTGTAATATCCCACACCAATAAATCAAAATGGAAAAACCACATGATCATCTCAATTGATGCAGAAAAGGCATTTGACAAAGTTCAACATCTTTTCTTGATGAAAACACTTCAAAGTAAATAAATAGAAGGGACATTCCTCAATTTGATAAAGGCAATATATGAGAAACCCACAGCTAACATCATATTGATGGGGAAAAACTAAAACCTTTTCCTCTAAGATCAGGAACAGGACAAGAATGCCCACTGTGACCACTGTTATTCATCATTGTGTTGGAAGTTCCAGATGGAGCAATTAGGCAAGAAAAAGAAATAAAAGGCATTCAAATTAGAAAGGAAGAAGTGAAACTTTCACTATTTACAGATGACATGATACTATACGTAGGAAATCCTGAAAAAGCTACAGCAAAGATACTAGAGCTATTAAATGAATACAGCAGTGACAAGGTACAAGATCATAAGGAAAAAGTAACACAGCATTTTAATCATCAATATGAACAATATGAGGGGGAAGTCAATAAAAAATCCATTTACAATAGCAAAAAAAAAAAAAAGATAAAATATTTAGGAATGAATTTAACCAAAGCCACAAAGACCTATACACAGAAAATGACAAGAAATTTCTAAAACAAGTCAAACAGGACCTAAATAAATGGAATGACATACTGTGTTCATAGATTGGAAGACTAAATATAGTTAAGATGTGAATTCTACCTAAATTGATTTAGAGATTCAATAAAATAATAATTAAAATCCCAACAATTTACCTTGCAGAAATAGAAAAACCATTAACTAAATTTAATTAGAAGGGCAAGGAGCTCTGAATAGCCATAGATATCTTATGAAAGAGGAAGGAAGTGGGTAGTGTCTCATGATAAGACTTCAAAACATATTACAAAGTTATAGTTTTCAAAACAGTATGGTAGTGGCATAACAATAGATATGCTTACCAATGGAATCAAATTGAGTGTTCAGAAGTAGACCTCATCCATGGAAAATTGACTTTTGATAAGGTGTCCAAGCCAACACAACTGAGGCAGAGCAGCCTCTTCAGTAAATTATGTTTGGAGAACTGGATGTCCATATTCAAAAGAATAAAAAGGACTCCTATCTCACACCTTACACAATAATTAACTCAAAATGGATCAAAGACATAAACATCAGAGCTAAGAACATAAAATTTTAGAAGAAAATACAGGGAAATATCTTAAAGACCTGATGATATGAGGTGGTTTCCTAGATCATACACCTAAAGAACTAAGAATGAAAGAAGGAATGGATAAATGGGATCTCCTAAAACTGAACACTTTTAGGCATCAAAATAATTTGTCAGAAAACTAAAAAGGAGCCTATGCAATGGGAGACAATATTTGGAAACCACATATCAGAAAATGGATTAATATACAGAATATATAAAGACATCCTACAACCCAACACCAAAAAGAAAAAAAAAACAATTAAAATGGGAAAATACATGGGCAGACACTTTTCCAAAGAGGAAATATACATGGCACAAAAATATGAAAAGATGGTCAACTTCACTGGCTACTAGGGAAATGCAAATCAAAACCACAATGAGTTATTATCTTACTCCTTCTAGAATGACCATTATCAAAAAAAATAATTACTAGTGCTGGAAAGGATGTGGAGAATGAGGCACAGTTATTCACTGTTGGTGGGAAGATACAATGGTGCAACCACTCTGGGATGCAGTTTGGTGATTCCTCAGGAAGCTAAGAATAGAATTGCCATATGATCCAGTGATCCCATTACTAGATATATACTCGGAAGAACTGAAGGCAGGGATATGAACAGATATTTGCACACCAATGTTTATAGTGGCATTATTCATGACTGCCAAGAGATGGAATGGTCCAAATGTCCATCAACAGATGAGTGGATAAACAAGCTGTGGTATATACATATGATATAATATTACGTAGTGGTAAGACAGAATAAAGTCATGAAGCATGCAAAAACCTGGATGAAACTCGAGGATGTTATGTTGAGTGAAGTTAAGCAAAAGGACAAATACTGTATGATCTCACCAACATGAACTAACATTAATGAGCAAACTTTGAGAGTTAAAGATGAGAACATAATTTATCAGGAGTAGAAAAGGGGTGGAGATCAGGCATTTGATGCTGAGCACAGAATGTTCAACAGGATTGATTGCATAGATCTAGAAATGGATAGCACAACACTGTGTGATGGTAGCACAATATGGTAAGATTAGTGTGGGTACAGTTGAAGGCTAGGGGCATGTATGACACCAGAAGGACAAATAGAAGATAAAGACTGGGACTGAATAACTTAGAGTGGTCAATGATGGTGATTAAAATGTACAAATATCAGAATACTTTACATGAGGGATAATAAATGGATGTCAACATTGCATGGTGTTAAAAATGAGATGGTATAGGTGTTCTGGTTTGCTAATGCTGCCATTATGCAAAATAGCAAAAATAGATTGGCTTTTATGAAGATTTATTAAGTTACAAATTTACAGATCTGAGGCCATGAAAGTGTCCAAACTAAGGCATCAACAAGATGATACCTTCACTGAAGAATGGCCAATGGTGCCCAGAACCTCTCTGTCAGCTGGGAAGTCACATGACTGGTGTCTGCTGGTCCTTTGCTCCTGGGTTGTTTTTCAAAATGCCTTTCTCCAAAATGTCTCTGGGCATCTGTCTTGGTTCCTCTCTCTCAGCTCATTTGTATATTTGCTTCTTTCTCCCAGGGTGTTCCTATATAAACATCTGGGGGGCCTCTGTTAGCTTCCCCAGGGCAAACTCTGGACTTCATCTCTTAGCTTAGCATCTCCAAACATCTTTCTGTCCACATCTCCAAATGTCTCCAAACATCAGCATCAGCTCTTAGCTTCTCACCAATGCCCCTCTCAGTGCTTTGAGCTCTTTTATAGGACTTCAGTGATTAAATCAAGACCCACCTGAATGGAAGGGTCCATATCTCTATGGAAAATGTTAGTCAAACCTTGAACCTTGAGGACATACATTTTTCTCAAGTGCTCATGGATAATTCTCTAGGCTAGGCCACATATTGGGTCACAAAACAGGATTCAATAATTTTTAAATGATTGAAACGGTACAAAACATTTTCTCAGATCATAATGGAATGAAGCTGGAAATCAATAACAGGTAGAGCACTGGAAAAATTTAAAATATATTGAGGTTTAACAACTCACTCTTAAACAATCAATGGGAGAAAAGATTAAATTAAAAGATAAATCAGTAAATATCTGAGATGAATGTAAATGAGAACACAATATGTCAAAACTTATGTGATGCAGTGAAGGAAGGCAGTGCTGAGGGGGAAATTTATAGCCCTAAATGTACACATTAAAAGGAAGACAGAGCTAAAATAAAAATCCTAACTGTGCACCTGGAGGAGCTAGAAAAAGTAGGTCAAACTAATTCCAAACCAAGTAGACATAAAGAATGAACAAAGATTAGAACATAAATAAATAAAATTGAGAAGAAAAACAATAGAATATAAACAAACCACAGTTTGTTTCTGTGAGATCAATAAAATTGACAGAACATTAGCTAGAGTGACAAAGATAAAATGAAACAAGATGCAAATACATAAATTAAAAAATGACAGGAGAGTCATTACCACTGACTCCACAGAAATAAAGAAGGTCATAAAAGTATACTTTGAACAATTGTGTGTCAATAGATTAGAAAACTTAGATGAAATGGATAATTTCCTACAAACAGATGAGCAACCTACACTGACTCTGGAAGTAATAGAAGACCTCAACATAATCACAGGTAAAGATATTTAATTAGTCATCCAAAAAATAAAAAACCCAAGACCAGAGCTTCACAGTTGAATTCTACCAATCATTCTAAGAAAAATTAATACCAATCATTCTCAAACTCTTTTTAAAAATTGAGGAGAATGAATTACTACCTAAACCATTGTATAAAGTCAACATTACCCTAATACAAAAGCCAGATAAAGATACCACATGAAATGAAAATTACAGACCAATCTCT
The DNA here is from genome assembly GCF_015220235.1 of Choloepus didactylus. Taxonomy (NCBI): domain Eukaryota; kingdom Metazoa; phylum Chordata; class Mammalia; order Pilosa; family Megalonychidae; genus Choloepus; species Choloepus didactylus. The sequence goes on along the minus strand of NC_051334.1, from coordinate 92,016,814 downwards.
CTAATGAATATAGATGCAAAAATCCCCAACAAAACAGTTGCAAGTCAAATCCAACAGCACATTAAAAGAATTATAAGCCATGATCAAGTGGGTTTTATCCCATGCATGCAATGGTGGTTCAACAAAAGAAAGTCAATTAATGTAATACACCATAATAACATTACCAAATGTAACACACCACATTAATATATTGAAGGACAAAAACCATGTTTATGGTCATTGATGCAGAAAAGGCAATTGATAAAATCCAGCACCTTTTCTTGATAAAAAACATTTAGAAAAACAAAAATACAAGGAAACATCCTCAACATGTTAAGGGGCATATATATTAAAAATCCACACACAACATCATACTCAACAGTGAAAAACTGAAAGCTTTCCCTCTAAGATCTGGAAGAAGACAAGGATGCCCAATGTCACCACTGTTATTCAACATTGTACTAGGTGTTCTAGCTGGAACAATTCTGAAGAAAAAGAAATAAAAGTCATCCATTTCAAAAGGAAGAAGTAAAACTTTCACTATTTGTAGAGGACATGATTGTATATTTAGAAAGTCCTGAAAAACTTCAATAAAGCTACTAGAGCTAACAGGTGCATTTAGAAAAGTGCTGGGATACAAGATCAAGATGCAGCAAACAGTAGTGTTTTATATACTAGTAAGGAGTAATCTGAGGAGGAAATCAATTGAAAAATTTCATTTACAATAGCAACTAAAATAATAAAATACCTATGGACAAACTTAACCAAAGATGTAAAGGACCAATACACAGAAAACTACAAAACATTGCTAAAAGAAATAAAAAAAGACCTAACTAGGTGGAAGTATATGCCATATTCATTGATTGGGACACCAAATATAATTAAGATGTCAATTCTATCCAAATTGATTTATCAATTTAATGCAATGTCAATCAAAATTCTGACAGCCTACTTTACATAAATAGGAAAGCCAATTATAAAATTTATTTGGAAAGGAAAGTGACCTCCAATTGCCAGAAACATCTTCAAAAAAAGAATAAATTGGAGGGTTCACACTTCCTGATTGTAAAGCATATTACAAAGCTACAATGGTGGAAAGAGCATAGTACTGGCATAAAGATAAACATACTAATGAATGAAATCAAATTGAGAGTTCAGAAATGTACCCTCACATATGGTCAATTAATTTTTTAACATACCATGAGCAAGTCGGATTTATTATGGGAATAAAAGATAACATTAGAAAATTCAAAATACTTTCTCACAATAACAGAAAAAAAGTCATGATCATTGCAGTAAGTAGCGATACTGTTTGGAAAGAAATGCAATATCTATTCATGGTAAAAATTTTGTTAGCAAACAAGAAGTAAAATGAAAGTACTTATTCTGATGAGGCTTGTCTGCAGAACATATTCAGCAACCACCATTAATTAATTTTTGACAAGGCAGACAAGTTCACTCAACTGGTACAGAAAAGTCTCTTCAACAAATGGTAGTGGGATAATTAAACATATCCCAAAGAAGAAAAGAGGACCACTTATCACACCCTATACAAAAATTAACTCAAATTGGAACAAAGACCTAAATATAACAGCCAGGACCATAAAACTCCTAGAAGAACATGTAGGAATTCATCTTCATGATCTTGTGGTGGGTGGTGGTTTCTTAGATTTTACACCCAAAACACAAACAATGAAAGAAAAAAGGGCAATAAGACCTCCTCAACTTTGAATTACTTTGTGTTTTAAAGGATGTGGTTAATAAGGTAAAAAAGCAGCCTATTCAATGGGACAAAATATTTGGAAACCATATAATGGATAAGGGTTTCATATACAGAATATATAAGGAAATACTAAAACTTAATAAGGAGAAGACAAACAACCCAATTAAGAAATAGGCAAAAGAATTGAACAAACAATTTTCTGAAGAGTAAATACAAATGCCTAAAAAGTATATGAAAAGATGCTCAGCATCACTGGCTGTTAGGGAAATGCAAATCAAAACCACAATGAGATATCACTTCACACCTACTAAACTTACCACTATTTGAAAAACAGAAAAGTACAAGCATTGGAGAGGATGTGGAGAAATAGGAACACTTATTCACTGCCGGCAGGAATGTAGAGTGGTACAGCCACTGTGGAAATCAGTTATGCAGTTTTTCAGGAAGCTAAGTATAGAACTGCCATGTGAGCTGGCAATTCCAGTACTAGGTAGATACTCGAACTGAAAGCATTGAAAGCAGAGATGCAAATAGACATTTGCACAGTGATGTTCATTGTGGCATTTTTCACACAAAAGATGGAAACAACCCAAATGTCCATCAATCAATGAATGGATAAACAAAATATGTACATACAATAAAATGGAATCTTATTCAGCTATAGGAAGAAATTAAGTCCTGATGTATGTGACAACATGGATGAACCTTGAGGACATTATGTTGAGTAAACTAAGCCAGACACAAAAGGACAAATAAGGTATGATCTCACTAATATGAACTAAATATAATGAGCAAACTCTTGAAGTTAATAGCCAGAATATAGTTAACAAGGGGATAGAACAATTGTAGGGAATGGGGAGCTGGTGCTCAATTTGTGCAGAATGTCAAATGAGGGTGATTGTAAGTGTTTGGAAAGGGATAGCAAGGATGGTAGTACATTATTTTGAGCCTAATTAGCAGTGTGGGATTTTGAATGTGTAATTCTGGTTCAAAAAAGAGGTTTAACATTGTGTATGTCACTAGAAGAAGAGCTAGAAGATGAAACATGGGACTGTATAACATATTGAACCTTGATGTCGATGACAAATGTGGTTAATATTAGAAATACAAGAATGTTCTTCCATGAACTAGAACAAATGTACATCACTATTACAAGGTGTTCATAATGGGGTAGTATCTGGGGAAAATACACCTAATGCGAACTATGGACTGTAGTTAGCAGTAATATTTTAAGATACTTTCATCAATTTTAACAAAGGTACCACACCAGTGCTGTGTCAATGATAGGGGTGTATAAAGGTTATGAGGTGTGGTGGTTTTAAGCTGATATGTATTCCAGAAAACATCATATTCTTTTAATCCATTCCTATGGGTTCCAGCCTACTGTAGGTGGGGCCTTTTGATTAGGTTATTGCAATTGATATGTGACCTACCCCATTCAATGTGGGTCTTAATCTCCTTACCGGACTCCTTTATAAGAAGATAAAGGACATGCAGAAAAAACCCAGATACCTCAGAAAAGCCACAGAGAAACTAAGAGATAAAATTAAGAGAAGCTCATAGGCAAAATCCCTGGAGAATTTATGAGAGGACCCACAGGTGCTCAGAGAGGAAGTCACTCAACCAGAATCTGAAAACAATGAAACCAAGGAGTGAAGGAACAACAGTTAATGGCCAGGTGCCTTCCAATGTGACAGAGGTGTCCTGGATGCCAGCAGTCTGATTTTAGAGTCCAGGTGCCAGCCTGGTGATGGCTTGAGTTGGGAAATTTTCATGACCTAAGAACTGAATTGTAAGGTAATCCCCATTGTAATACACCAACCCATTACTGTTATGTTGCATTTCATCAGCTTTAGCAAACTGAAACCTGTTTTTTTTATTTTTTGTTTGATTAGAGCAATGAACATGTTCTAAAATTGATTATGGTGAAGAGTGCACAACTCTGTGATTATACTGAGAGCCATTGATTGTAAATTTTGGATGGCATGTGTGAAGTGTGATAAAACTGTTAAAAAATTCCAACAGCTTACTTTACAGAAGTGAAAAAAGCAAATCATCAAATTTATATGGGAATGTAAGGGACCTGGAATAGCCAAAACCATCTGTAAAAGAAAAATGAATCTGGAGAACTTACACTGCCTGACTTTAAAGCTCATCACAAAGGTACGATGTTCAAAATGGCCTGGTACTGGCAGAAGGATAGATATGTAGACGAACAAAATCAAACCAAGAGTTCAGACATAGACAGTTACATCCATCTCCAATTGATTTTTTAAAAGACCACAAATTCTACTTAATTTTGGAATAGTCACTTCAAAAAATGGTGCCAAGGGCATCAGATATCCATAAGCAAAGGAATAAAGAGGACCTCTATCTCACACTATACACAAAAATTTGGTCAAATTCAATTAAAGACCCAAATAAAAGAGCCAGAACTACCAAACTCCTAGAAGAATATATATGGAAGCATCTTCAGGATACTGGGTAGGCAATGGATTCTTAAATTTACACCCAAAGCACAAGAAACAAATGAAAAATTGGATAAGTCTGTCCTCACAAAAATTAAATAATTGTCATCATAAAAGTAAAATGACTGCCTATTTAATGGAGGAAAATATTTGGAAAACATATCTGATAAGGCTTTAAAATCCAGAATATATAAAGAAATCCCACAACTTAGCAATAAAAGGACAAATTAAAAATTTACAAAATGCTTGAATAAATATTTCTCTAAACAGGACATACAAATGGCTAAAAAGCACATGAAAAGATGCTCAACATATCTTGCTATTATGGAAATGCAAATCAAAACCACAATAAGATACAATTTGACACCCACTGTAACGGCTGCTATTTAAAAACAAAAAAAATAAGAAGAGTTGGAGTTGATGTGGAAAATAGGAATATTCACTCACTGCTGGTGTTAATATAAAATGGTGGTGCTGCTATGGAATACAGTTTAGCATTTCCTCAGCAAGCTGAGTATAGAATTACCATATGACCTGGCAATCCTGCTACTGCATATACATCCTGAATAATTGAAAGCAAGGACTCAAACACTGAAGTTCAGAGGGGCATTATTCATAATTGCCAAAAGGTAGAAGCAACTCATGTGCCCATGAACCACGAATGAATGGATAAACAGAATGTGTTACATACATACAATGGAATATTATTCAGCATTAAAAAGGAATGAAGTTCTGATTCATGTAACAACATGGATGATTCCTGAAGACATCATGTTGAGTGAAATAAGCCAGACAAAAAAGGACAAACATTGTATGATGATCGCACTAATATGAAATAATTAAATTAAGCACATTCATAAAGTAAGAATTTAGAGTTGAGATTACCAGTGGCTGGTTTGGGTGTAGGGAATGGGAAGTTAATCCTTAAATTGTACAAAATTTCTATTTGGGTTTATTGTAAAATTTGGTAATGATTTCTGGATATAGTAGCATAACATTGTGAAAGTAATTAACAGCTCTGAATTATAGCTGTGAATCTGGTTAAGAGGGGAAATTTTAGGTCATATATTTGTTACTAGAATAAAAATTAAAATGAATAAAAGGTTGCATTCTTATGATTCCATTTATAAGATATTTTGAAAAAAATTGTAATTATGGTAAGCAGTCAAGTGGTTGTGTGTATTGTGGTTGTGGAAGTATGCAATTATAAAGGGCCAACATGAGGGAGTTCTTTGGGGTGATGAAACTGTTTTGTATTCTGATTGTTGTAGTGGTTTCATGAAACTATTGCATGTGTTAAATTGCACAGACTGTACAATTTAAAAGTCAGTTTAGTTATGTAAATAAAATGTAAAGAAGCAAAAAATGGAAAAATGGAAGAAATGGTGAAAGAACCCTATGTGAAATACTACATAGTGTTAATGAAATTGAAGAAGGCATAACTAAATGGAAAAACACACTACATTTATGAATTGTAAGATTCAATATGCTTAAGATTTAATTTTTCCTGAAATTGATTTATATAAACACAATCCAAATCAAAAAGGTTTTATTCCTTTTTCCAATATTTTATTGAGATATATTCAAATACCAATCATCCAAAGTGTACAATCAATTGTTCACAATATCATCATATAGTTGTGAATTAATCACCACAATGTTTGAACATTTTCATTACTCAAAAAATAATAATTGATGTATAAAGAACACCCAAAACATCCCATTACCCCACCCCCCTCATTATTCATTTAATTTTTGTCCCCATTTTTCTATTCATCTGTCCATATACTGGATAAAGGGTGTGAACCACAAAGTTTGCACAGTCACATGATCACACTGTGTAAGCTATATAGTTACACAATCATCTTCAAGAACCAAGGCTACTGGGTTGCAACTCAACAGCTTCAGGTATTTCCTTCTATTCCAATGCACTAAAACTACAGAGATATCTATATAATGCATAAGGATAACCTCCAGAATAACTCAACTCCATTTGTAATCTCTCAGCCACTGAAACTTTGTTTCATTTTTCTTTCCCCTTTTGGTCAAGAAGGTTTTCTTAATCCCATGATGCCAGCACCAAGCTCATTCCCCAGAGTCATGTTCCATGTTGCCAGGGAGATTTAAACAACTGGGCATCATGTCCCATATATGGGGGAGGGCAGTGAGTTTACATGCTAAGTTGGCTTAGAGATTGGCCACATCTAAGCAACAAAAGAGGTTACCTGGGGGTGACTCCTAGACACAATTATAAGTAGGTTTATATTCTGTTTTGCAGAAACAAGCTTAATTAGGGCAAGTCCTAAGATCAAGGGCTTGGCCTTCTAAATTGGTAGTCCCCAATGCTTGTGAGAATATCAGTAATTCTCCAGGTGGGGAGGATTATTATTTCTACATTTTCCCCCAATTACTCAAGGGTGCTTTGTGAATTTATTTGCACTCTGTCAAAATTACTCTGGAATGTACTGGGTCTTCATACTAACCTGTACTAACCAACCAGATCTCATTCCCTATTCAAAGTTCAGTGTAACTATGGTACTTGGACAAACTGACCATACAAGTTAAATGGTATAGTGTGCTACAGAAAAAATAGATTTTGCACTGAATAGACATCTCTTCCATTGGTCTCACACAGAAACTGAAGCTTTAAAACACCATCAATATCATCATGTACTCGTCAGTCTGGTTCACCTTAGTCCACACCAAGTCCATTTTGTTCATATCTCTAATTGAAGTCTGATCTCTTTTTCAGCCTGTTTAACATTTGATGAATGCTGACATTCAAAGCTGCCAAATTCAGGCTTTGAGTTTCAGATGTCACACATATACCCAAAGTTCCAGGGACCAAACAGGGTATACCTGAATAGCTCAGCATCTCAGAATTTAGGAATAACTGTTACAAATCAGGAATAGATGCCACTTCTGTAAGAGCTTACAATCTAGGAATTTTACCATAAGACTTCCCCTGAGAATCTATGTTCTCAAATTCAATTGTCAGAGTTTGAACATTATAGTTAGTCTGTATTAGGCATTATAATGTTTTTCTTTTCATTTCTGGTTTATTTCACTCAGCATACTGTACTCCAAGTCCATTCACCTAGTTGCATACCTCACAACTTCACCCTTTCTTGTAGATGCTCAGTATTCCATTGTATGTGTATGCCACAGATTGCCATTTTGTTCATCATTTGATATATCCTTAGGTTACCTCCATCCATAGCAAATCATGAATACTGCCACCATAGACACCAGTGTACAATGTCCATTCATGTCCTTGCTCTCAGTTGCTCTAAGTATATTCCCAATAACAGGGTTTTAGGACCATATGGCAAACCCATACTTAGCTTGCTTGGAACCACCACACTGCCCTCCAGATGGGCTACACCATTCTACTTCCCCACCAAGAGTGAATTGTTACACCCCTTTCTCCACATATTCTCCAGAACTTGTATCCATGTTAATTTTTTAAAGTTTTATTCATACACCATATATTTTCTCCTAAATAAACAAATAATGGTTCCCAGTATAATCACATAGTTATGCATTCACCACCACTACCACCCTGAATATGCCTGATCTCACTTAACAGGATTCCAATATATAAAAAAAAGTTAACAAGTTTATTCTAAAACATATCTAAACAAAGGACTAAGTGCAGACAAAATTGCAAAAATGAAAGAGAAGAGGCTGGGGGCAAGATGGCGGAGTGGTGAGGAGCAGAATTTCATCTCTCCCCTAGAGCAGCTGGCAATTAGCCAAGAACTATATGAAACAGTGTTTTTGGGGTCTCCAGTAACCAGTCACACATCAGACGCAAGTTTGGAATTGGAGGAAAAGCTAAGATCGCAGCGAACATCATAAGCTCCCCTGACCAGGGGTCTGGCGCCCCTCCCCACCCAGACCTCACAGACTGTCTTGCTGCTGGCTCCCTTAAAGGGGGGGGGGATGACAAAAAACAGCAATCTGCTGAGGGCAAGAAGGGAGGCTCAACCCAGCCTCAACTGCAGAATTAACAAATTAATTAACTAATTTCGGGAGCTGGGGTGCTAAAGAAGGGCTGGGCTCCAAGAAGTGGGGACATGTAAAAGCGGGCACCCATTCCCAGACTCCAAAAAAGCCATTTTTTCCCTCTACATTTAGTCCCTTCTGGCTTCTCACTGATCCCTTATCTTTTTTCATTTCAATAGCCCCTAGCAGGGGTGGAACTGAAGCTCTTGGAGAGTAATTATCAGACAATAGCCCAAAGCATATCTTTAAATGCTCTATTCTGACACTGACAAAACTTCCAGGCTGGGGAAAGACTTTTAAAAGAGACTCTTTTTTTTTCTTTTTTCTTTTTCTTGTTTTTCTTTTATATATATTTTTAATCTAAAAGTAATATATGTGGTTATTTTCTATCGGAAAGCCCAGGTTGAGGGCCTAGGCTGGGCTTGGGGGGAGACAGAGTACCCACAGTGTCTTTGAGTCCCGGATTCACTACTGAAGGTCTCCACCCTGGTCTTTAATTGGCAACTCAGGCTGACCAAGGAATCTACCTGGAGATGCCCCAAAGAGGAGAGGGGAGAAGGGAATAGTGCCCCTGAGAGACAACTGGAGTTCTGAGGATTGGGAGAGTGGAGGGAGGTCCAGCTCAACTGGCAGTCCTGTAAGAAAGGAATAAGTTTCGTTTTCACATAGAGACAGCATGGAATAAGGGAAATGGAGGCAAAACCAGTTTAAACAAGCCCCAGACAAAGAGAAGAGAGAATCTGCCTGATGTAAAGAGACATGAGGTAGTATCAGAGGCGGGAACTCACAGCAAAAAAATAAAAATTTGGGGGGGGGGGGCATTGGCTAATCAGTTCAAAATCTCAATAATGAGCTAGTTGGCTCTCTGGGATTGGCTGTACAAATTAAAATCTCAAAAGATGAATTAGTTAGTGTTCTCGGATAGGCTGTAACCTCTGTAGTACCCAGTCAATGGGGAAACAGGGGAGGGACTTGCGAATTAGGAGTAGGAGATTTAAACATCGCCATTCTCTTCCTCTGGCGCGCCAGCCTTCCGCGTGTTTGGCTGGACGCCCCATCTTGCAAGATCGTAAACAAATTCTTTTCTCCTCCAGAACCGAGAGAGCGTTTATTCCCTTACAGGTACCACTTTATTTCCGACAACTTGGGGGCTCGTCCGGGATCCAAAGCTTCGGAGGGGGACCCCCGAGGTGGACAAAGGGAAGGCGCGCCCCGCTGATTGAGCGGTCTCGGACTCCGCCATTGGGGGCCCATCTCCGGCAGCTAAAGGGCCCGAGACCAGATGCTTGGATCTGCCGGTTGTGGATGAGAAAAGGGGGAAAAAGAAAAGGCCTGCCTCTGGTTAACCAGGCAACTCCGTGCACGGACCAAGGTAAGGAAAGAAATATTATATTACCTTGGTGGTTAAAGCATTCTGAAAGTCTGGGGCTGATCCTGAGGGAAAGATGCCCAAACAAGACTCAGAATGGGGACATTCTGATGAGCCTAGAGCTGATCCTAAGGGAAAGATGCTCAGGCAAGACTCAGAATGGGGAATAGAGGCAGTCAGCCGGCTGGGAATAAAGGGAAGGGGGTACCTTTAGGGTCCCCGGGGAACATTCCTCTAAATAATCCATTGGGAAACATGTTAAAACATTGGGCTAAAAGTAATTGGACCAAGGGAAAGGGTAAAAGAAAATGATCAAATATTATTGTTATGTTTACACAAAAAAAAAAAAAAAATCATTTTGCTGCCAAATATATTCTGGCCAAAATATAAGGCAGATAAGAGTTGGCTTTGTGCTGACCTCGTGTGTCATGTTAATAAAAATAAACCTTTTTCCAAGGCAGAATTGAACTGTGCCATGTGGTGGCTGCAGGGAAAAAAGAAACTAAAACCTGGGATAAGCATTCCCCCACCTTATGGTTTCCCCTCCCCCACTGGGGCGGGAACCATTAAAGCCTGGGGTTTTGGTGGAAGCAGTCTATGCCCCCAGGCAATTGGAGAGCCAGTTAATGCTGACTGCTCCAGTAATTACAACCCACCAAAAGTTAAGAAAAAAAAAAAAATGGAGAGATTTCCAAAAGTTTCTGTTTCTAAAGGCTCTTAAAGAAAGAAAGGTAAGAATCATTAATAAAAAGCCTAGCAAGGCTAGCTGAATAACAATTAACTTGATTCTTAAACTCTGGTTTATGTAAATATCCCTTTCTTGGGAGAAGAAAGGGAAATGGGAAAGAGGGCGGCTATGAGAGAAAGAGAGAGACTGCATCCACCTAAAATAAAATTGGCTGTACCCATATCCCCAAAGAACGATGAAAGTTGAGGTCTGAAGTCAAGTGGTCTCAGGCTGGGAGAGTGGAGTGGCCCACATGCATGAAAAGGGTGAGTTTGCCCTGGGGGTTGAGGGTGGGCCTTCCGCCTCAATGCTCTAGAAAAGTTTTGCCACCTCAGGACCCAGAGGGTGGAGCACATTCCCAGGGGAATGTGAAAAGCCTGGCTGCCACCCCACTGTTCAGAGAAGGTAGAGCCTTTACCCCAAAGAGGCAGAGTCTGGGTGGCACCCCGATGTTTAAGAAGGGTGGGGCCAAAAAGGTAATCTCCCCAACATCACCCCAGACTTTGAAAAGAAAAGGGCTGCCACTCCCTCAAGCCCCAAGAATACAATGTCATTCTGTTAATAACTCAGACTTTAAAAGGTCAGTTATATAAAGGAATTTTAGCCTAATATTCAGAGAAGATCCAAAAATCGATGAATGGCTGAATAAGCCATTAGAGGAAATATTCAGAGAATCAACAAGCCAGGGAGGAAACAGACAAAAGTGAGATAGAGAAGTAATTGGAGCAGTTTAAAAAAAAAAAAAAAAAAGGAGGAAGGAAATTTGTAGCATGGGGTTTGTGTGATTCTCTATTCATATACTTATGTGGGGCTAAACAGGTATTAATAAATACATTTACATATTTTAGTGTGCTGTGTAATTAAGTCTAAGGCATGTGGAAGCTACATTTAAAGTCCCTTAATGTGTGTATCAGGGTATATAGAAAGTTATATGCACATTTTTTAGGACTGTATTTCGATGCATTCTGAGAGTTAAAACTTCATGAATCTAATGGGAGTTTAAGTTGTATGTTTACACAGGAATGTGGGATAGTTGTATTTGTATGTAATAAAAGCATGTAATATAATTACATAGGAGTCTTTCAAACTGTGAAAGTTTGTCAGTGTGTAATTTAAAGCTTGGCAAAAATTTCCTGTGTACTCATCTATAGTAAACTGAAGCTATTTCTTTGTGTCTTTATAGCGTATACTAGTTTGTGTGTACTCTAAAGCTGGGCAATTGTGTGCAGTTTCACAATAGTGTGAAAAATGAAAAAAAAAAAGGTGAGAAAAACTGTGTAAAAGTTTTCTATGTATGTGTAACAGTAGTGTATTGGCTATACATGCTTGTAAATGGGAATGTATGTCTGTTTCGTATGGTTATGAGTGTGTATATAAGTTATATGTGTCTGTATTCCAGATATATGAGACTGTGTATTCTTGTAAAAAGCAGAATAATTTTTCTGATATATTTTGGGCAAAAGCAAAAGGTCCATACTCAAAGTGCAAGTAAATGTTCCTATAAAAGGGTTTAAGGTTCACTAAAGCTGAATTAAACAAACTTAGAACAGTGAATGGTTCATATCTCTTCCCAGGTCTCCATTTGGTAATGCCAGGTTGCTATCTTAACATTAAGTCTAATAGGAATAAAGACACCACATATATTGTCAAATACTACACACCAAGGCTTGTCCTCCTCTCCCTGGAGAGTGGGTTTTTACTCATCTAACAGCAAAACTTGTGTGTATGTTCAAGGTATGCATATATGTGAATCACGTATATTCAAGCATCACTAAACTAGGTGTACTAAAAACTGAATTTTAATTTAGCATTTAAGAGTGGTAAGCCTTTTTATGTTCATTAATCTTAGGTTATTGTAAATTATTGTTGTCCTTTAGTCTAATTGTTCTAGCCTGAAATGTTGGTAAGTTCTTGCTGCTCTGCATGCACATGACTTCAGGAGTGTCTGTACCTAAAGCAGGTATTAGCAGTTTTACACTAGGGGAGTCATTAGAGGGGTGCAAGCCATGTGTAATTTAGTACTTAGGCAATTACAAGGTGTAGGTCTTTGGTTTTTGGTTTGCCTTTCCCCAGGAGGACTGGAGAGCTCCCCTCCCTAGACACAAAGGATCTTTTTCTTAAGAATTATATACTGGCCTTGTCTTCTACTTTATCATCTCTCAGGCACCGTGGACTGCTGGCTCAGACCCTGCCTCTTGAATTTGCTGCCCATTGACATCAGCCTGGCAGCTGGGTTCTGATCCAGTCGTGGAAAGAATCCAAACTTCAACCGATCTGGGAAGGACCCTATCAAGTCTTGCTGACAACTAAGACGGCAGTCCGAACGGCAGAAAGAGGCTGGACTCATTACACACGAGTGAAGGGACCGGTGCCTGAACCAGACGATAAGTATCCAGCAACTCAACCTGAATCCTGGAAAGTGACTCCTACCTCAGATCCCCTAAGGATCACTTTAAATAGGCAACAGTTAAAGGAACATATTAGAAGGGAGAAAGGGCTGGATTAAACCCTATGTTTGCATTGTGCTCTGTGTATAGCTTAATGATGAAATTGCTTATGCTGATCATAATGTTCTATATTCAAGGAGTAACAGGTTCTGCTAAGCTGGTTATAAGTGTAGTCAAAGGCTTAAAGTCTCAAACTGTACAATTTGATGTTTGTCAAGTAATGAGCTGTAAAAATCTAAAACGTCAGCAACAACTGAGAGAGGAATATAAGCATTTATGTAAGCAGACTGTTCAAATAGAAAGCAAGATTGTTGGGGGGCAAACATTTGAGAGTATAACTTATGAGACACCTAACCCCTGTTATCCTTGGAACACTGCTTGGTGGACCACACAGTATGGGGGATGGGTCTTAACCCAGGTTGGAGGAAAAACCATTAAGGGAAACTTGGCTGGAATTTAACTCTCCAGTACAAATTGACCCCAAGGTCATTAGAATACTTAAGGCCAAAGACTTAAAGCAAACCACAGAAATAGAGACAGGTTATGGAAATACAAATGCCTGGGTAGAATGGGGTAAACATACCATCCAGAGTCTAAACAGCAGTAACTGTTTGCTTGTGCAACCAAACAACCCACTGTTCAGATTATGCCCTTCCCCTTGGGGATGAAAAAGCATGAAAGGGAGTTTAAATGTATAACACTCCTCTTTCAAAATGCTACTCCTGGTGAAAGTTGTAGTACGTTGTCCTCCCTTTTCCCTCCAGTCCAGGAGGGAAGTGTCAAAGCCATACCAGCGTCTCACCTTGGTCCCGGAAACCACTCTGCCTGTCTCTCCAGATGGGAAGAAGGGCTCCAGAATCTTGGTACCATGGCTTTGTGTACACAGGTGTGGAATGTGAGCAAGGATAGTACTGGCAACTTCTCCAGCCTAACTATATCCCGAGCAGACCTCTGGTGGTACTGTGGGAAGGGCATCCTCTGGCCAACACTACCTGAAAGGTGGGGAGGAACCTGTGCTCTGGTTCAATTGGCTATCTCATTACCCTGGCATTTGAAAGTAATAAAGTACCAACCCAAGGCAAAGTAGAAAAGAAAAATGTACAAAGTGTACCTAGTTCCTTCAATAAAAAAATGTTTGTAGATAGTATAGGGGTTCCCTAGAAAGTTCCTAATGAGTTTAAAGCTAGAAATCAATTAGCTGCAGAATTTAAATCATCCTTATTCTGGTGGGTCACCATCAATAAAAATGTCAATCATCAGCTAAAATTTATCAACTATACCAGGAATGTCATTAAAAAAAATAGCAGAACAGTTAGATGCCACTAGCCGAATGGCATGGGAGAACAGAATGGCCCTAGACATAATGCTAGCTGAAAAAGGAGGCATCTGTGCTATAGTTGGGGGAAATTGTCGCACATTCATCCCCAATAATACTGCACCTAATGGAACTATCACCAAAGCCCTACAAGGCTTAACAGCCTTATTTCAGAAACTAGAAAAGAATTCTAGCATTAACAACCCACTCATAGAATGGTTGGAAAATTGGTTCGAGAAATGGAAAGGAATTGCAACATCTATTTTAATTTTCCTTATCATTCCAGCCAAAATGTTTATAACAGCTGGGTGCTACATAATCCCGTGTGCTCAAAGGCTAGTTCAAAAAGCCATCAAAACCACTAGAATCAAAAATAAGAAAGATCCCTATGATGAGGAATGTAAAAAAAGCCCTTAGCAAATTTGAGAATCTAAAATGTGAAAACTAAAAGTGTTTAAAAAAAAAAGAGGAGGGAATCTGTAAGAAAGGAATAAGTTTCGTTTTCACATAGAGACAGCATGGAATAAGGGAAATGGAGGCAAAACCAGTTTAAACAAGCCCCAGACAAAGAGAAGAGAGAATCTGCCTGATGTAAAGAGACATGAGGTAGTATCAGAGGCGGGAACTCACAGCAAAAAAATAAAAATTTGGGGGGGGGGGCATTGGCTAATCAGTTCAAAATCTCAATAATGAGCTAGTTGGCTCTCTGGGATTGGCTGTACAAATTAAAATCTCAAAAGATGAATTAGTTAGTGTTCTCGGATAGGCTGTAACCTCTGTAGTACCCAGTCAATGGGGAAACAGGGGAGGGACTTGCGAATTAGGAGTAGGAGATTTAAACATCGCCATTCTCTTCCTCTGGCGCGCCAGCCTTCCGCGTGTTTGGCTGGACGCCCCATCTTGCAAGATCGTAAACAAATTCTTTTCTCCTCCAGAACCGAGAGAGCGTTTATTCCGTTACAGGTACCACTTTATTTCCGACAGTCCTCCTTCTGGGAACACAGACCCCAGGGGCTGGAATTCAGATTCTGGCTTCAGTCAGCCATGCCCCCAACAGGATCAGAGTCACCAGGAGTACTAAAGTCTCCATACCTCCTTACATTGGTGGGGGAGCTGCAGGCTGGCAAGCACCACCTGCTGCACAGGAGAGGAAAAGCAACAATTCTAAAGGCCTCATAGGAGGGTCTCATTCTCAGGAAAACTCCATACCCTCCCAATGAGACCTGGGCCTCACTAGACTGGGAAAATCTGACTAGGGTCGACCATATCTGAGGAGACCCACTCACAAAAAGGTTACATAGAGCCAGAGCAAGAAACAGAAAAAACAAGAGGGGAAAAATTGTGATCAACTAAATAGAACCTAAGATAGAGGTCTAGAATAAGTTGAACTGAATAACAGAGGCCAGAGAACAAAGCCAACCAACAAGAAAACCACTAGGTAAAAGATAGAAAACAAGCTCCAAAATGAACTAATCAAGAAAATCAGATGCCTAGACAACTTAAGATAACAAGCCATACCAGGAAACATGAAAACATGGACCACCCAAAGAAACAAACTAATAGCTCAGCTAAGATCCAAGAGTTGAGGCAACTAATGCTAAATAAGTTTGATGAAATGAAGGAAGATATAGCAAAAGAGCTGAAGGATATAAAGAAGACACTGGATGACCATAAAGAAGAATTCATAAACTTAAAAAAACAAATGGCAGAACTCATGGGAGTGAAGGCCACAATGGAGGAGATGAAAAACACAATGGAGGGACACAACAGTAGATTTGAACAGGCAGAAGAAAGGATCAGTGAACTGGAAGACAGGTCATCTGAATTCATACACACAAAAGAACAGATGGTGAAAAAAGTGGAAAAATATGAGCAGGGTCTTAGGGAGCTGAGTGACAACATGAAATGCACAAATATACATGCTATGGGTATCCCAGAAGGAGAAGAGAGAGGAAAAGGGGCAGAAAGTAATAGAAGACATATTCACTGAAAATTTCCCAACTCTTATGAAAGACAGAAAATTACAGATTCAAGAAATACAACGCACCCCAAATAGAATAGATCCCAATAGACCTACTCCAAGACACTTAATGGTCAGATTGTCCAATGTCAAAGACAAAGAGAGGATTCTGAAAGCAGCAAGAGAAAAGCGATCCATCACATACAAGGGAAGGTTCATAAGACTATGTACAGATTTCTCTGCAGAAACCAGGGAGGCAAGAAGACAGTGGCATGATATATTTAAGATACTGAAAGAAAAAAACTGCCAACCAAGAATTCTATATCCAGGAAAACTTTCCTTCAAAAATGAAGGAGAGATTAAAACATTTTCAGACAAACAGACACTGAGAGAGTTTGTGAATAAGAGACCGGCACTACAAGAAATAGTAAAGGGAGTGCTACAGGCTGATAGGAAAAGACAGGAGAGAGAGAGTTGGAGAAGAGTGCAGAAATGAAGATTATCAGGAAAGGTAAAAGGAGAGGAAAAAATAAGATATGACATATAAATTCCAAAAAACAAAATGGTAGTAGAAAGTACTGCCCTTACAGTAATAACACTAAACGTAAATGGATTAAACTCCCCAATAAAAAGACACAGACTGGCAGAATGGATTAAAAAACAGGACCCATCTATATGCTGTCTACAAGAAACTCACTTTAGACACAAGGACAAAAATAGACTGAAAGTGAAAGGTTGGAAAAAGATATTTCATGCAAACAACAACCAGAAAAAAGCAGGAGTAGCTATATTAATATCAGACAAGTTAGACTTCAAAAGCAAAACAATTAAAAGGCACAAAGAAGGACACTATACATTAATAAAAGGGTCAATTCATCAAGAAAACAGAACAATAATAAATATTTATAAACAAAGCTAGAATGCCGCAAAATTCACGAGGCAAACACTGCGATCACTGAAAGGAGAAATAGATACCTCTACAATAATAGTTGGATACTTCAATACACCACTCTCATCAATGGATAGAACATCTAGACAGAGGATCACTAAAGAAACAGAGATGTTGAATTGCATGATAAATGAACTAGACTTGACAGACATTTATAGAACACTGCATCCAACAACAGCAGGATACAATTTTTCTCAAGTGCTCATGGAATATTCTCTAGGATAGACCATATGTTGGGTAACAAAGCAAGTCTCAACAAATTTAAAAATATTGATATTATACAAAACACTTTCTCAGACCAAAATGGAATGAAGTTGGAAATAAATAAAAGGCAGAAGGTCATAAAATTCACAAACATATGGAGGCTAAACAACACCCTCTTAGAAAACCAGTGGGTAAAGGAAGAAATTACAAGTGAATTGGTAAATACCTCGAGGCAAATGACAATGAAAACACAACTTATCAAAACTTTTGGGATGCAGCAAAGGGGGTGCTGAGAGGGAAATTTATTGCCCTAAATGCCTATATTAAAAGAGAAGGGAGAGCAAAAATTGAAGAGTTAACTGCTCACCTGGAGGAATTAGAGAAAGAACAGCAAACTAACCCCAAAACAAGCAGAAGGGAAGAAATAACAAAGATTAGAGCAGAAATAAATGCAATTGAGAACAGGAAAATAATAGAGAGAATAAACAAAACCAGAATTTGGTTCTTTGAGAAAATCAATAAAATTGATCGACCACTGGCTAGGCTAACAAAAAAAAAAGAGAGAGCAGATGCAAATAAACGCAATCAGAAATGGGAAAGAAAATATAGCTACTGACCCTGCAGAAATTAAGGAGATAATGAAAAGATACTATGAGCAACTATATGCTAATAAACTAGACAACTTAGAAGAAATGGACAACTTCCTAGAAAAGCATAAACAACTGACATTAACTCAAGAAGAAATAGATGACCTCAACAAACCAATCACAAGTAAAGAGATTGACTCAGTCATCAAAAAGCTCCCAAAAAGGAAAAGCCCAGGACCAGATGGTTTCACATGTGAATTCTACCAAGCATTCAAGAACGAATTAGTACCAATCCTGCTCAAACACCTCAAAAAAAATTGAAGAAGAGGGAAAGCTACCTAACTCTTTCTATGAAGCCAACATCACCCTAATACCAAAACCAGACAAAGATACTACAAAAAAATAAAATTATAGACCAATTTCTGTAATGAATATAGATGCAAAAACCCTCAACAAAATACTCGCAAATTGAATCCAGCAACACATTAAAAGAATTATACACCACAATCAGGTGGGATTTATTCCTGGTATGCAAGGCTGGTTCAACACAAGAAAATCAATTAATGTAATACACCACATCAATAAATCAAAGCAGAAGAACCACATGATCATCTCGATTGATGCAGAGAAGGCATTTGACAAAATTCAACATCCTTTCCTGATGAAAACACTTCAAAGGATAGGAATAGAAGGGAACTTTTTCAATATGATAAAGGCAATATATGAAAAACCCACAGCTAACATCACACTCAATGGGGAGAGACTGAAAGCTTTTCCTCTAAGATCAGGAACAAGACAGGGATGCCCACTATCACCATTGCTATTCAACATTGTGCTGGAAGTTCTAGCTAGAGCAATTAGGCAAGAAAAAGAAATAACGGGCATCCAAATTGGAGAGGAAGAAGTAAAACTTTCACTATTTGCAGATGACATGATTCTATATGTAGGAAATCCAGAAAAATCTACAGCAAAGCTACTAGAACTAGTCAATGAATACAGCAAAGTAGCAGGCTACAAGATCAACACGCAAAAATCTGTAGTGTTCCTATACACAAGTAATGTGCAACAAGAGGAGGAAATCAAGAAAAAAATCCCATTTACAATAGCAACCAAAAGAATCAAGTATTTAGGAATAAACTTAACCAAGGACACAAAAGACCTTTACATACAAAACTATAAGAAACTGCTAAAAGAAATTGAACAAGACCTAAAAATATGGAAGAACATACCATGTTCATGGATTGGAAGACTAAATATAGTTAAGATGGCAATTTTGCCTAAACTGATTTACAGATTCAATGCAATACCAATTCAAATCCCAAAAACTTACTTTACAGAAATAGAAAAACAAATAACTAAATTTATTTGGAAGGGTAAGGTGCCCCGAATAGCCAAAAATATCTTGATAAAGAGGAATGAAGAGGGAGGTCTCACACTACCTGACTTTAAGCATATTACAAAGCTACAGTGCTCAAAACAGCATGGTACTGGCATAAGGACAGATATACTGACCAGTGTAATGGAATTGAGTGTTCAGAAGTAGACCCTCGCATCTATGGACAACTGATCTTTGATAAGGCAGTGAAGCTGAAGCAACTGGGAAAGAGCAGCCTGTTCAGTAAATGGTGTTTGGAGAATTGGATATCCATTTCCAAAAGAATGAAAGAGGATGCCTATCTCACACCTTATACAAAAATTAAGTCAAAGTGGATCAAAGACCTAAACATTAGCACCAAGAACATAAAACTCTTAGAAGAAAATGTAGGGCAATATCTTAAAGATCTTTTGCTAGGAGGTGGTTTCTTAGACCTCACACCCAAGGTGTGAGCAACTGAAGAACAAATAGACAAATGGGATCTCCTCAAAATTAAACACTTTTGTACATCAAAGGACTTTGTCAGAAAAGTAAAAAGGCAACCTACACAATGGGAGATGATATTTGGAAACCACATATCAGATAAGGGTTTAATATCCCAAATATATAAAGGGATCCTGCATCTGAATAACAGAAAGACAAACAATCCAATTAAAAAATGGGCAAAAGACATGAACAGACATTTTTCTGAAGAGGAAATACAAATGGCTCAAAAGCATATGAAAAAATGCTCAACTTCACTAGCTATTAAGGAAATGCAAATCAAAACCACAATGAGATATCATCTCACACCTACCAGAATGGCCATTATACAAAAAACAGAAAATGGCAAGTGCTGGAGAGGATGTGGAGAAAGAGGCACACTTATTCATTGTTGACGGGAATGTAGAATGGTGCAACGACTCTGGAAGACAGTGTGGAGGTTCCTCACGAAGCTAAATATAGATTTGCCATATGACCCAGCTATTCCATTGCTAGGTATATACTCAGAGGAACTGAAACTTAAGACACAAACAGACATTTGCAAAGTGATGTTTATTGCAGCATTATTCACAATTGCCAAGAGATGGAAACAGTCCAAATGTCCATCAAAGGACGAGTGGATAAACAAACTGTGGTATATGCACATGATGGAATATTATGCAGCTGTAAGGCAGAAAAAAGACATGGTTCATGTAATAATTTGGATGAACCTTGAGGACATTATGTTGAGTGAAGTTAGCCAGAAACAAAAGGACAGGTTCTGTATGGTCTCTCTAATATGAACAGACATTAATGAACAAACTTTGGGAGTTAAAAGCTGACAACACAGGTGACCAGGAGATAGAAAGACGGCAGAGACCAGCCATTTGATGCTGAAGGAGTACAGAATGCTTAGGATTGATTGCATAGATCTAGAAATAGATAGCATTATACTGTGTGACGGTAGCACAGTATTGTAAGTATACTGAACAAAGATGTCTGTGAGTAAAGCTGAAAGAGGTGGGATAGGGGAATGTATGACACCAGAGGTAAAGATAGATGATAAAGATTGGGACTATATAACATGGCAAAAACTGGAGTGGCCACTGACTGTTACTAAATATACAAATATAAAAATGTTTTTGCATGTGGAAAAGCAAATGAATGTCAACCATGTAGAGAGTTGAAAAAGGGATGGTATTCAGGAAAAAACAATCAAAGCAAACTGGAGTCTATGGTCAACAGTAACATTGTAATATACCTCCATTAAATTTAACAAAGGCAATATGCCAATGCTAAATGTTTATGAGAGGGGGATATACGGGAGGAATATGGGATTCTTGGTAGTGGTATTTGCTGTCCTTACTAGTATATTGTATTGTATAACATGTTATTTTTCTTTTTATCATTTTTTCTTATTGCTAAAAAAATATTTTCTTGTAATAATCAATATGTTCAAGCGCTGACTGTGGTGATAAATGTACAACTTTATGATGATACCATGAACAACTGATTGTACGCTGTGGATAAATGTATGGTATGTGAATATAACTCTATAAAATTGTAGGAAAATATATCTATAGGAGTAAAAGTGTTGGAGAAAACATGGTGAGAGGCATGTACCTATCTACCTGTTGAGGAGCAGGTAGAATGGTGTAGCCTTTCTGAAGGTCAGTGTGGTTGTTCCACAAAAAGTTAGGTATGTGGGGACCAAAATGTCCTGCAAACTCATTATGGGGTATGTCATTTGAAGATCTGAGAGCAGGGACATGAATGAACATTTGCAAACTGGTGTTCATGGAGGCAGTAATCATGATTTGCAAAGGGTACAGATGACCTAAGGGTACATTGACTGAAGAATGGAATGGTGTACTGTGGTGTATGCATACAGTGGAACATTGAGCAACTGCAAGAAGGAGTGAAGCTGTGAGGCACACAATGAGGTGAATGGATCCTGTACACAGTATTTGAGTGAAGTACAACAGAAATAAAGGCAAACACTTTAATGCCTCACCAATATGGACTAACTACAATGTGTAAACTCAGAACTGAATCTTAGAACATAGCCTAACATGGACATAATAATTGTAATAGTCCCTAGATTGTAAGCTCTTACAGCAGTTAACTCTATCCCTGAATTGTAATGCCTGTCTCTAAACTTTGAGATGCTGATCCCCTAGCATATAACCTGATTGGTCTCTGGAACAGTGCGTATCTCCGAGACACCTGAAACTCAGAGCTAGAGCTCAGCAGATATGAATGTCAGTATTAGTGCATACAGCCACTGTTAAAAAAAAAAAAAAAGCTGAAAAAGATCCCAGACTTCAATTAGTGATATGAATGAAGCAGGTCTGGTTAAGACCAGGGTAAGCCAGGCCAAAGGGTAAAGGTTGAAACTGACTGTGTTTTAAAACTTCAACTTCCATATGAGACCAAGGGAAGAGATATCTATTGGGTACAGGATCTAAATTTTCTAAATGGTACAACTCTACAGTCGGTTTGTTCAAACACCACAATTGCATGGAACTTTGAATAAGAAGTGAGATACGGTAGGTTAGTATAGGCTGGAGTGAAATAGTGACACATCCCAGAGTAATTTGGGCAGATAATAAAAAATATATTTACAGCCTCCCCCTCCCCAGCCCCGAGGATCTGGGGGAAGGTGCGGATGTGTTGGATATCCTCACCTGGACTGGTGTTGATGTTGTCACAAACATTGGGACTGGCAGTTTGATGTGCTGAGCACTTGATCATGGGACTTGCACTTATGAAGCTCGTTACTGCAAAGGAGAGTCTAAACTTGTATATAATTGTGCCTAAGAGTCTCCCCCTGAGTACCTCTTTGTTGCTCAGATGTGGCCCTCTGTCTCTCTCTAACTGAGCCATCTCGACAGGTGAACTCGCTGCCCAACCCCCTACATGGGACCTGACTCCCAGGGTTGTAAATCTCCCTGGCAATGCAGATTATGACTCCCGGGGATGAATGTGGACCTGGCATCGTTGGACTGAGAGTACCTTCTTGACCAAAAGGGGGATTCAAAATGAGACAAAATAGTTTCAGTGGCTGAGAGATTTCAAATGGACTCGAGAGGTCACTCTGGTGGACATTCTTATGCACTATATAGATAATACATTTTAGGTTTTAATGTATTGGAATAGCTAGAAGTAAATACCTGAAACTACCAAACTCCAACCCAGCAGTCTGGACTCCTGAAGACAATTATATAATAATGTAGATTACAAGGGGTGACAGTGTGATTGTGAAGACCTTGTGGATCACACCCCCTTTATCTAGTGTATGGATGAGTAGAAAAATGGGGATAAAAACTAAAGGACAAATGGGGTGGGATGGGGGGATGATTTGCATGTTCTTTTTTCACTTTTATTTTTTATTCTTGTTCTGGTTCTTTCTGATGTAAGGAAAATGTTCAGAGATAGATTGTGGTGATGAACACATAACTATGTTATCATACTGTGGACAGTGGATTGTATACCATGGATGATTGTATGGTGTGTGAATGTATTTCCATAAAACTGAATTTAATAAAAAAGTAAAAAAAAATGAAAGAGAAATTTACAGGATTAATGGTCCTTGATTTCAAGACTTAATAGGTAAAACAATGAAGACAATGAAGAATACAAAAAAATCAGTGAAAGGGAATAGAGTATGTAACAATATACTCTGATGGATATATCTACTAAATTATCAAGAGAAATGAAGAGAAGTTCAATATAGAAAGTTTTCCAGAAATTGTGCAAGAATACCTGGATATATATTTGGAGAAATTTGAACTTTGACCCCTAACTCACAAAAATTTTAAAATGCATCATAGATCTTCATGTAAAAGTTTCCAGAACAAAAGGGAACATCTTCAGGGAGAACCTAAGATGGAAGCTAGGAGAGACAGGGCAAAAAAACACCCCCATGA
The DNA here is from genome assembly GCF_015220235.1 of Choloepus didactylus. Classification (NCBI taxonomy): domain Eukaryota; kingdom Metazoa; phylum Chordata; class Mammalia; order Pilosa; family Megalonychidae; genus Choloepus; species Choloepus didactylus. Next base: position 91,993,312 of record NC_051334.1, on the reverse strand, counting down.
AAAATACTAGATAAAAGCAAGAAAGTGACCCAGAACACCAGTGCCATCAATGCACCAGTTGGACAAGGTCTTCTAAATCCACAGGGACCATACACTTGGTGAAACTGAGAGTCTGCATTCTGAAATGAGTAAGCCTGCTGAATATCTGGCAGCCACATTGTGGTGTGGGGAAACTGTGGGTTGGTATTTGGAGGTGGACTAGTTCTTTTTTGGAAAACCCAAAAGCATCTGCAGATATGGCAGTGAGAACCACACAGTGAAGCACAGCAGGAAAACGCTGTGTGAATGCCTCAATATCTGGCATGGAAGACAGCCTTTCGTGCAACTACTACTAATTGTCTTGGAATGAGGAATGCAGTGGTGAGCCAAAAGGGGAAAATAACCCTGCCCCTTGCAGCCATCTTCCCAGCAGGCTGGGAATGCTCCTGCCCAGCACTGGTGCCACTGCCCAGAGCCACACCAAAAAACCCAGTGTCACAGTAAGTGTTTCCAGCAACATGCACACATGCCACAGTATTGGGCATGGACAATAGCCTTTTGTGCACCCACAGCTAATTGTCCCAAAGCTGGGAAGGCGGAGCTGTGCAAAAAGGGGGAAACTAACATGACCCATACAGCCATCCTTACAGCAGGCTGGGAATGCACCTACACAGCCCAGTGGCCCAGAACATCCCTTGAGGGATGGTGCACACTTGTGACGTAGCACAACCTTCACTAAGCAGAGGCCCTAGAAGGGCATGGCTTGGAAGAGGGACCCACTCAGAAATCCCGGGGACCATACACCAATACCAAGGACTTGTGGGTCAGTGGCAGAAACAATTTGTGGCAAGACTGAAATGAAGGTTTAGACTCTTGCAACAGCCTTAAATCTCCAGGAACACCTGGGAGGTTTGACTATTAAAGTTGTCCTCCTTCCCTAACCACTCAGACACATCCTCCACATTCAGGGCAGACAGCACCAACAATACATCCAAACTTGGTGCACCAATTGGACCCCACAAGACTCATATCCCCACACACCACAAAGACAAAGTTGGAGAGAACTGATTTGAGGGGAATAGGTGACTTGTGGATGCCATCTGCTGGTTAGAGAAAGTGTACGCCACCAAGCTGTAGATCAGATAAATTAGAGATCAGACTTTGAATAATCCTACATATCCTAAAAGAACTCTATCAAGTAAAGCAAATGCCAAGAGGCCAAAAACAACAGAAAATTTTAAAGCATATGGAAAAACCAGATGATATGGATAACCCAAACCCAAACACCCAAATCAAAAGATCAGAGGAGACACAGAACTTGGAGCAATTAATCAAAGAACTAAAGACAGACAATGAGAGCATGGCACAGGATATAAAGGACATGAAGAAGAGCACAGTACAGGATATAAAAGACATGAAGAAGAACCTGGAAGAGCATAAAAAAGAAATTTCAAGAGTAAATAAAAAAATAGATGATCTTAAGGAAATAAAAGAAACTGTTGACCAAATTAAAAAGATTCTGGATACTCATAGTACAAGACTAGAGGAAGCTGAACAATGAATCAGCAACCTTGAGGGCCACAGAATGGAAAATGAAAGAACAATAGAAAGAATGGGGAAAAATTGAAAAAATTGAAATGGACCTCAAGGAAATGATAGATTTAAAAGAAACATCCAAATATAAGCCTCATTGGTGTCCCAGAAGGGGAAGAGAAGGGTAAAGGTCTAGAAAGAGTATTCAAAGGAATTGTTGGGGAAAACATCCCAAACCTTCTACACAATATAAATACACAAAGCATAAATGCCCAGAGAACTCCAAATAGAACAAATCCAAATAAACCTGCTCCAAGATATATTCTGATCAGACTGTCAAATACTGAAGAGAAGGAACAAGTTCTGAAAGCAGCAAGAGAAAAGCAATTCAACATATACAAAGGAGACAACATAAGACTAAGTAATGACTACACTGCAGCCACCATGGAGGTGAGAAGGCAGTGGCGTGACATATTTAAAATTCTGAGAGAGAAAAATTTCCCACCAAGAATACTTTATCCAGCAAAACTCTCCTTCAAATTTGAGGGAGAGCTTAAATTTTTAACAGGCAAACAAATGCTGAGAGATTTTGCTAATAAAAGACCAGCCCTACTTCAGATACTAAAGGGAGCCCTACCAACAGAGAAACAAAGGAAGGAGAAAGAGATATGGAGAAAGATTCAGTACTAAAGAGACTCAATATTGGGTCATTAAAGGACAATAAGAGAGAGAGGGAGAAATTTATTTGATAAACATAAACCAAAGTATAGGATGGCTGATTCAAGAAATGCCTTCACAGTAATAATGTTGAATGTAAAATGATTAAACTCCCAATTAAAAGATATAGATTGGCACAATGGATCAAAAAATATGAATCATCAATATGTTGCATACAAGAGACTCATCTTAGACACAGGGACACAAAGAAATTGAAAGGGAAAGGATGGAAAAATATTTCATTCAAGCTACAGCCAAAAGAAAACAGTAGTAGCAATATTAATCTCAGATAAAATAGATTTTAAATGCAAGGATATTATGAGAGAAAAAGAAGGCCCCTACATACTGATAAAAGGGGCAATTCAACAAGAAGAAATGACAGCCATAAATGTTTATGCACCCAATCATGGTGCCACAAAATACATGAGACAAATACTGGTAAAACTAAAGGAAGCAATGGATGTTTCCCCAATAATTGTGGGAGACTTCAACACATCACTCTCTCCTATAGAGAGATCAACCAGACAGAAGACCAGTAAGGAAACTGAAAACCTAAACAATCTGATAAATGAATTTGATTTAACAGAGATATATAGAACATTACATCCCAAATCACCAGGATACACATTCTTCTCTAGTGATCATGGAATTTTCTCCAGAATAGACCATATGCTGGGACATAAAACAAGCATCAATAAATTTTAAACAAATTGAAATTATTGAAAGCACATTCTCTGATCACAATGGAATACAATTAGAAGTCAATAACCATCAGAGACTTAGAAAATTCACAAACACCTTGAGGTTAAACAACACACTCCTAAAATATATGGTTTGTAATGTAGAATGTAGATTCCCCTACAATACATCAGCAATTAATGAAGGGAGTACAATAACCCAATAAGAACAGGTAAGCTATCATGGGTAAATTTAACATTCTGGGAATGCCCAGGAATGACTATAGTTCGTTAATTTCTGATGGGTATGGTAGGAACAACTTCATAGAAGTGGAGATTCCTGTAAAACAATAAGGTTGAGCACCTTTTCATATATTTGTGAGTAATTTGGATATCCTGCTTTATGAAGTGCCCATTCTTCTATTAGGTTTTATGTCTTCCTATTATTGATATGAAAGACTTATTTTTATATTTCTGTATATAAGTTTTTAATGAATTATATGTGTTGCAGATGTTTCCAAAACTAATATTGCTTTTCTGTTTCTTAATGGAATTTTTGTAACTATAACTTCTTAACTTGAATGTACTCCAGTTTATTCTCTATAGTTAGTTCTATGATTAGTGTGTTAAAATATTTTAAGGAGCTGGTGGAGATTGCAGGGATGTTGGGCTTCCCCACCTTGATGGTTGCTGATGTGCTCACAGATGTAGGGGACTGATGGTTTAATGGACTGAGCCCTCTATCATGGGCCTTGCCCTTGGCAAGACTGTGGCTGCAAAGGAGAGTCTAGTCCTGCCTATAATTGTGCCTAAGAGCCTCCTCCCTAATGCCTATTTGTTGCTCAGATGTGGTCCTCTCTCTCTAGCTAAGCCAACTTAGCAGGTGAAATCACTGCCCTCCCCCCATGTTGGATCTGACACCCAGGGGAGTGAATCTCCCTGGCAATGTGGAATATGACTCTCAGGGAAGAATCTAGACTCAGCATTATCGGATGAAGGTCGTCTTCTTGACCAAAAGGGGGATGTGAAAGGAAGTGAAATAAGCTGCAGTGGCAGAGAGATTCCAAAAGGAGCCGAGAGGTCACTCTGGTGGGCACTCTATGCACAATATAGATAACACTTTTTAGGTTCTAATGAATTGGAATAGCTAGCAGTAAATACCTGAACTTATCAAACTACAACCTGGAACCCATGAATCTTGTAGATGATTGTATAAAAATGTAGCTTATGAGGGGTGACAATGTGATTGGGAAAGCCATAGGGACCACACTCCCCTTTGTCCAGTTTATGGATGAATGAGTAGAAAAATGGGGGAAGAAAAAAAACACCCATTGTTCTTTTTTACTTTAATTGTTCTTTTTCACTTTAATTTTTATTCTTATTTGTGTGTGTGGTAATGAAAATGTCAAAAATTAATTTTGGTGATGAATGCACAACTATATAATGGTGCTGTAAACAATTGAATGTATGCTTTGTTTTGTATGACTGCATGGTATGTGAATATATCTCAATAAAGATGAATTTAAAAAAAGAGAACATCTTCAGAATGTTGGGTTAGCAAATGTTTATTAGTTAGGGCAGAAAAATTTCTACTACCCATAAAAAAGAAAAAACAATAATTTTTAGGTAATCAAAGTTTAAAACTACTGCTCATAAAAAATCACTGTAGAGAAATTATAAAACAAGTCATATACTGTATGAAAATATTTTCAATGCATATATCTGAAAGTCAACTTGTATCTGGAATAATATGTTTGTATAAATAACTCCTATAAATCCATAATAAAAAGGCAAACCTTCTAGTAAATATGTGCATGCTACTTGAGTAAGCTTTTTAGAAGGTAAAACTTATGAATAATCATGAAGCCTATTAAAAGATGCTCAACATCATTAATCATTAGAGAGATGCAAATTAATACCATAGTGGGATACCATCATGCAACCCCAGAATGGCATCATTTAAGAAGTCTGGCAAAACCAAATTTTTCTGAGGATGTTAGCATATGAATCTTACACCTTGCTAGTAGGTATGTAAAACTGCACACTTGTGAAAGCAGTTTGACAGTTTCTTATGAAGTTAAACATATCCTTTACTTTATGATTTAGCAATTTCACTCCTAGGTGCATGTATATGAAATAAAAACACATGTCCACAAAAGGACTTAGTAAGAAAGTCCTGCAACTTTAGTTATAATCATCTAAAACCGAAAAATCCCAACAGGAGAATGGACCATCCATTGTTTTATTACAATACAATGGAATTTCTACTCAAAAAAAAAAAATGAACTAGTGCTATATGCAAAACCATGGATACATTTCAGACACATTTTTATGAAAAAAGCCAGACACAAAATGTTATATACGGTAATGTTCCTTTCATATTATGTTCAAAAATAGGGAAAACTAATCACTGATGAAAGAAAGAAGAAAACTGATTGTGTATGGGGCTTAGGGTTTGGAAGATTGGATGATGGTAATGTAAGTATTTATATTCATAGAAGCTGATCAAAATGTACACAATATCTGTGCATTTAAATTTCACAAAGACAGACAGTAGATTATAGAATACTGGGAACTTGGGTTAGGATGGGGGAATGTTGCTTAATGTATGCAGAGTTTCTGTCTGAAGTGATGAAAAAAGTTGGGTAATGGATATTGTTGATGGTTACAATATTGTGAATATAATTAATACCAATGAATTGCATACATGAAAGTGGTTAAAATGGGAGCTTTGGATACAGACTGATTCCCACCTCCCCATCAAAATTACATGAGAGAGTCCGGAGGACTACGGCGGTGAGTTACTCCTCCAGGAAAGTAGGTAAAAAGCCAGGAACTGCGTGGACTGGACACCACAGAGCAATCTGTCTTTGGGCATACTTCATACAACACTCATGAAAACGTGGAACTGCTGAGATCAGCGAAATCTGTAAGTTTTTGCGGCCAGGGGACCTGCGCCCCTCCCTGCCAGGCTCAGTCCCGGGGGAGGAGGGGCTGTCAGCTCCGGGAAGGAGAAGGGAGAATTGCAGTGGCTGCTCTTATCGGAAACTCATTCTACTGATTCAAACTCCAACCATAGATAGACTGAGACCAGACACCAGAGACTCTGAGAGCAGCCAGCCCAGCAGAGAGGAGACAGGCATAGAAAAAAAACAACACGAAAAACTCCAAAATAAAAGCAGAGGATTTTTGGAGTTCTGGTGAACACAGAAAGGGGAAGGGCGGAGATCAGGCCTTGAGGCGCATATGCAAATCCCGAAGCAAAGCTGATCTCTCTGCCCTGTGCACCTTTCCTTAATGGCCCTGGTTGCTTTGTCTATTAGCATTTCAATAACCCATTAGATCTCTGAGGAGGGCCGTTTTTTTTTTTTTTTTTTTTTTTTTTTAAATCCTTTTTGCTTTTTCTAAAACAATTACTCTAAGAAGCTCAATACAGAAAGCTTCAAAGAATTGAAATTTGGGCACGTCAAATCAAGAGCAGAACTAAGAGAGCTCTGAGACAAAAGGCAATAATCCAGTGGCTGAGAAAATTCACTAAACAACACAACTTCCCAAGAAAAGGGGGTGTCCGCTCACAGACACCATCCTGGTGGACAGGAAACACTCCTGCCCATCGCCAGCCCCATAGCCCAGAGCTGCCCCAGACAACCCAGTGTGACGGAAGTGCTTCAAATAACAGGCACACACCACAAAACTGGGCGTGGACATTAGCCTTCCCTGCAACCTCAGCTGAATGTCCCAGAGCTGGGAAGGGGGAGCAGTGTGAATTAACAGAGCCCATTCAGCCATCATTTGAGCAGACTGGGAGCCTCCCTACACAGCCCAGCAGCCCAGAACTGCCCTGGGGGGACGGCACTCACCTGTGACATAGCACAGTCATCCCTCAACAGAGGACCCGGGGTGCACAGCCTGGAAGAGGGGCCCACTTGCAAGTCTCAGGAGCCATACGCCAATACCAAAGACTTGTGGGTCAGTGGCAGAGACAAACTGTGGCAGGACTGAACTGAAGGATTAGACTATTGCAGCAGCTTTAAAACTCTAGGATCATCAGGGAGATTTGATTGTTAGGGCCACCCCCCCTCCCCGACTGCCCAGAAACACGCCCCACATACAGGGCAGGCAACACCAACTACACACGCAAGCTTGGTACACCAATTGGGCCCCACAAGACTCACTCCCCCACTCACCAAAAAGGCTGAGCAGGGGAGATCTGGCTTGTGGAGAACAGGTGGCTCGTGGACGCCACCTGCTGGTTAGTTAGAGAAAGTGTACTCCACGAAGCTGTAGATCTGATAAATTAGAGATAAGGACTTCAACTGGTCTACAAACCCTAAAAGAACCCTATCAAGTTCAGCAAATGCCACGAGGCCAAAAACAACAGAAAATTATAAAGCATATGAAAAAACCAGACGATATGGATAACCCAAGCCCAAGTACCCAAATCAAAATACCAGAAGAGACACAGCACCTAGAGCAGCTACTCAAAGAACTAAAGATGAACAATGAGACCATAGTACGGGAAATGAAGGAAATCAAGAAGACCCTAGAAGAGCATAAAGAAGACATTGCAAGACTAAATAAAAAAATGGATGATCTTATGGAAATTAAAGAAACTGTTGACCAAATTAAAAAGATTCTGGACACTCATAGTACAAGACTAGAGGAAGTTGAACAACGAATCAGTGACCTGGAAGATGACAGAATGGAAAATGAAAGCATAAAAGAAAGAATGGGGAAAAAAATTGAAAAACTCGAAATGGACCTCAGGGATATGATAGATAATATGAAACGTCCGAATATAAGACTCATTGGTGTCCCAGAAGGGGAAGAAAAGGGTAAAGGTCTAGGAAGGGTATTCAAAGAAATTGTTGGGGAAAACTTCCCAAATCTTCTAAACAACATAAATACACAAATCATAAATGCTCAGCGAACTCCAAATAGAATAAATCCAAAAAAACCCACTCCGAGACATATACTGATCACACTGTCAAACATAGAAGAGAAGGAGCAAGTTCTGAAAGCAGCAAGAGAAAAGCAATTCACCACATACAAAGGAAACAGCATAAGACTAAGTAGTGACTACTCAGCAGCCACCATGGAGGCAAGAAGGCAGTGGCACGATATATTTAAAATTCTGAGTGAGAGGAATTTCCAGCCAAGAATACTTTATCCAGCAAAGCTCTCCTTCAAATTTGAGGGAGAGCTTAAATTTTTCACAGACAAAGAAATGCTGAGAGAATTTGCTAACAAGAGACCTTCCCTACTGGAGATACTAAAGGGAGCCCTACAGACAGAGAAACAAAGACAGGACAGAGAGACTTGGAGAAAGGTTCAGTACTAAAGAGATTCGGTATGGGTACAATAAAGGATATTAATAGAGAGAGGGAAAAATATGGCAAACATAATCCAAAGGATAAGATGGCCGATTCAAGAAACGCCTTCACGGTTTTAACGTTGAATGTAAATGGATTAAACTCCCCAATTAAAAGATATAGATTCGCAGAATGGATCAAAAAAAATGAACCATCAATATGTTGCATACAAGAGACTCATCTTAGACACAGGGACACAAAGAAACTGAAAGTGAAAGGATGGAAAAAAATATTTCATGCAAGCTACAGCCAAAGAAAGCAGGTGTAGCAATATTAATCTCAGATAAAATAGACTTCAAATGCAGGGATGTTTTGAGAGACAAAGAAGGCCACTACATACTAATAAAAGGGGCAATTCAGCAAGAAGAAATAACAATCGTAAATGTCTATGCACCCAATCAAGGTGCCACAAAATACATGAGAGAAACACTGGCAAAACTAAAGGAAGCAATTGATGTTTCCACAATAATTGTGGGAGACTTCAACACATCACTCTCTCCTATAGATAGATCAACCAGACAGAAGACCAATAAGGAAATTGAAAACCTAAACAATCTGATAAATGAATTAGATTTAACAGACATATACAGGACATTACATCCCAAATCACCAGGATACACATACTTTTCTAGTGCTCACGGAACTTTCTCCAGAATAGATCATATGCTGGGACATAAAACAAGCCTCAATAAATTTAAAAAGATTGAAATTATTCAAAGCACATTCTCTGACCACAATGGAATACAATTAGAAGTCAATAACCATCAGAGACTTAGAAAATTCACAAATACCTGGAGGTTAAACAACACACTCCTAAACAATCAGTGGGTTAAAGAAGAAATAGCAAGAGAAATTGCTAAATATATAGAGACGAATGAAAATGAGAACACAACATACCAAAACCTATGGGATGCAGCAAAAGCAGTGCTAAGGGGGAAATTTATAGCACTAAACGCATATATTAAAAAGGAAGAAAGAGCCAAAATCAAAGAAATAATGGATCAACTGAAGAAGCTAGAAAATGAACAGAAAACCAATCCTAAACCAAGTACAAGAAAAGAAATAACAAGGATTAAAGCAGAAATAAATGACATAGAGAACAAAAAAAACAATAGAAAGGATAAATATCACCAAAAGTTGGTTCTTTGAGAAGATCAACAAGATTGACAAGCCCCTAGCTAGACTGACAAAATCAAAAAGAGAGAAAACCCATATAAACAAAATAATGAATGAAAAAGGTGACATAACTGCAGATCCTGAAGAAATTAAAAAAATTATAAGAGGATATTATGAACAACTGTATGGCAACAAACTGGATAATACAGAAGAAATGGACAATTTCCTGGAAACATATGAACAACCTAGACTGACCAGAGAAGAAATAGAAGACCTCAACCAACCCATCACAAGCAAAGAGATCCAATCAGTCATCAAAAATCTTCCCACAAATAAATGCCCAGGGCCAGATGGCTTCACAGGGGAATTCTACCAAACTTTCCAGAAAGAACTGACACCAATCTTACTCAAACTCTTTCAAAACATTGAAGAAAATGGAACACTACCTAACTCATTTTATGAAGCTAACATCAATCTAATACCAAAACCAGGCAAAGATGCTACAAAAAAGAAAAACTACCGGCCAATCTCCCTAATGAATATAGATGCAAAAATCCTCAACAAAATACTTGCAAATCGAATCCAAAGACACATTAAAAAAATCATACACCATGAGCAAGTGGGGTTCATTCCAGGCATGCAAGGATGGTTCAACATAAGAAAAACAATCAATGTATTACAACACATTAAAAACTCGAAAGGGAAAAATCAATTGATCATCTCAATAGATGCTGAAAAAGCATTTGACAAAATCCAACATCCCTTTTTGATAAAAACACTTCAAAAGGTAGGAATTGAAGGAAACTTCCTCAACATGATAAAGAGCATATATGAAAAACCCACAGCCAGCATAGTACTCAATGGTGAGAGACTGAAAGCCTTCCCTCTAAGATCAGGAACAAGACAAGGATGCCCGCTGTCACCACTGTTATTCAACATTGTGCTGGAAGTGCTAGCCAGGGCAATCCGGCAAGACAAAGAAATAAAAGGCATCCAAATTGGAAAAGAAGAAGTAAAACTGTCATTGTTTGCAGATGATATGATCTTATATCTAGAAAACTCTGAGAAATCAACGATACACCTACTAGAGCTAATAAACAAATTTAGCAAAGTAGCGGGATACAAGATTAATGCACATAAGTCAGTAATGTTTCTATATGCTAGAAATGAACAAACTGAAGAGACACTCAAGAAAAAGATACCATTTTCAATAGCAACTAAAAAAATCAAGTACCTAGGAATAAACTTAACCAAAGATGTAAAAGACCTATACAAAGAAAACTACATAACTCTACTAAAAGAAATAGAAGGGGACCTTAAAAGATGGAAAAATATTCCATGTTCATGGATAGGAAGGCTAAATGTCATTAAGATGTCAATTCTACCCAAACTCATCTACAGATTCAATGCAATCCCAATCAAAATTCCAACAACCTACTTTGCAGACTTGGAAAAGCTAGTTATCAAATTTATTTGGAAAGGGAAGATGCCTCGAATTGCTAAAGACACTCTAAAAAAGAAAAACGAAGTGGGAGGACTTACACTCCCTGACTTTGAAGCTTATTATAAAGCCACAGTTGCCAAAACAGCATGGTACTGGCACAAAGATAGACATATAGATCAATGGAATCGAATTGAGAATTCAGAGATAGACCCTCAGATCTATGGCCGACTGATCTTTGATAAGGCCCCCAAAGTCACCGAACTGAGCCATAATGGTCTTTTCAACAAATGGGGCTGGGAGAGTTGGATATCCATATCCAAAAGAATGAAAGAGGACCCCTACCTCACCCCCTACACAAAAATTAACTCAAAATGGACCAAAGATCTCAATATAAAAGAAAGTACCATAAAACTCCTAGAAGATAATGTAGGAAAACATCTTCAAGACCTTGTATTAGGAGGCCACTTCCTAGACTTTACACCCAAAGCACAAGCAACAAAAGAGAAAATAGATAAATGGGAACTCCTCAAGCTTAGAAGTTTCTGCACCTCAAAGGAATTTCTCAAAAAGGTAAAGAGGCAGCCAACTCAATGGGAAAAAATTTTTGGAAACCATGTATCTGACAAAAGACTGATATCTTGCATATACAAAGAAATCCTACAACTCAATGACAATAGTACAGACAGCCCAATTATAAAATGGGCAAAAGATATGAAAAGACAGTTCTCTGAAGAGGAAATACAAATGGCCAAGAAACACATGAAAAAATGTTCAGCTTCACTAGCTATTAGAGAGATGCAAATTAAGACCACAATGAGATACCATCTAACACCGGTTAGAATGGCTGCCATTAAACAAACAGGAAACTACAAATGCTGGAGGGGATGTGGAGAAATTGGAACTCTTATTCATTGTTGGTGGGACTGTATAATGGTTCAGCCACTCTGGAAGTCAGTCTGGCAGTTCCTTAGAAAACTAGACATAGAGCTACCATTCGATCCAGCGATTGCACTTCTCGGTATATACCCGGAAGATCGGAAAGCAGTGACACGAACAGATATCTGCACGCCAATGTTCATAGCAGCGTTATTCACAATTGCCAAGAGATGGAAACAACCCAAATGTCCTTCAACAGATGAGTGGATAAATAAAATGTGGTATATACACACGATGGAATACTACGCGGCAGTAAGAAGGAACGATCTGGTGAAACATATGACAACATGGATGAACCTTGAAGACATAATGCTGAGCGAAATAAGCCAGGCACAAAAAGAGAAATATTATATGCTACCACTAATGTGAACTTTGAAAAATGTAAAACAAATGGTTTATAATGTAGAATGTAGGGGAACTAGCAGTAGAGAGCAATTAAGGAAGGGGGAACAATAATCCAAGAAGAACAGATAAGCTATTTAACGTTCTGGGGATGCCCAGAAATGACTATGGTCTGTTAATTTCTGATGGATGTAGTAGGAACAAGTTCACTGAAATGTTGCTATATTATGTAACTTTCTTGGGGTAAAGTAGGAACATGTTGGAAGTTAAGCAGTTATCTTAGGTTAGTTGTCTTTTTCTTACTCCCTTGTTATGGTCTCTTTGAAATGTTCTTTTATTGTATGTTTGTTTTCTTTTTAACTTTTTTTTTTCATACAGTTGATTTAAAAAAGAAGGGAAAGTTAAAAAAAAAAAAAAAGAAAAAAGACAAACAAGGAAAAAAAAAAAAAGATGTAGTGCCCCCTTGAGGAGCCTGTGGAGAATGCAGGGGTATTCGCCTACCCCACCTCCATGGTTGCTAACATGACCACAGACATAGGGGACTGGTGGTTTGATGGGTTGAGCCCTCTACCATAAGTTTTACCCTTGGGAAGACGGTTGCTGCAAAGGAGAGGCTAGGCCTCCCTGTATTTGTGCCTAAGAGTCTCCTCCTGAATGCCTCTTTGTTGCCCAGATGTGGCCCTCTCTCTCTGGCTAAGCCAACTTGAAAGGTGAAATCACTGCCCTCCCCCCTACGTGGGATCAGACACCCAGGGAAGTGAATCTCCCTGGCAACGTGGAATATGACTCCCGGGGAGGAATGTAGACCCGGCATCGTGGGATGGAGAACATCTTCTTGACCAAAAGGGGGATGTGAAAGGAAATGAAATAAGCTTCAGTGGCAGAGAGACTCCAAAACGAGCCAAGAGATCACTCTGGTGGGCACTCTTACGCACACTTTAGACAACGTTTTTTAGGTTCTAAAGAATTGGGGTAGCTGGTGGTGGATATCTGAAACTATTAAACTACAACCCAGAACCCATGAATCTCGAAGACAGTTGTATAAAAATGTAGCTTATGAGGGGTGACAGTGGGATTGGGAATGCCATAAGGACTAAACTCAACTTTGTCTAGTTTATGGATGGATGTGTAGAAAAGTAGGGGAAGCAAACAAACAGACAAAGGTACCCAGTGTTCTTTTTTACTTCAATTGCTCTTTTTCACTCTAATTATTATTCTTGTTATTTTTGTGTGTGTGCTAATGAAGGTGTCAGGGATTGATTTAGGTGATGAATGTACAACTATGTAATGGTACTGTAAACAATCGAAAGTACAATTTGTTTTGTATGACTGCGTGGTATGTGAATATATCTCAATAAAATGATGATTAAAAAAAATGGGAGCTTTGGGGCAGTATATATGTTATAAGAAAAAGTAAAAAAATAATACGTAAATTTCTCTTTAAGTAAATATATGCAAATTTTACTTGGATTAAAAACTATACAAAAAATTCAAACCAAGTGTTCCAACATAGCTAGAACTTAGGAAGTGTTGTAGTCAATGAAAAAAAAATGAGATGGGAAAAACCATACCATAACAAAACCACAGGTTTTTATAGATGGTTTTATACAAGAAAGTGTCTTATTCAGATTTTTGTCTAAAAGATCACTTGGTTGCAATGTACAGGTTGAAATGGAACTATACAATTCAAAGTGACTGATTAGCAGGTCATTGAAATAGATCATTGAGTGGAGAGGAAATTTTATTTACATTTGGCATGGACAAGATGGAATTGATTCCAAAGTTATTTGGGAATTTATAAGTTGGTGACAAATTGAATGACTGGTGTTCCTGTTTGCTAATTCTGACATTATGCAAAATACAAAAATGGATTGGCTTTTACACAGGGGTTTTATTTGGTTATAAGTTTACAGTTGTAAGGCCATAAAAGTGTCCAAATTAAGGCATCAACAAGAGGATGCCTTTACTGAAGAATGGCTGTTGGTGACTGGGTCACCTCTGTCAGTGGGGAAGGCATGTGGCTAGCATCTGCTCTCCCTTTGCCCCTGGGTTGCATTTCAAAATGGGATTCTCCAAAATATCTCTGGGCTTGTCACTCTAAGCTTCTCTGAAGCAAACACTTGGCTAGCATCTCTTGGTTAAGAATCTCCAAATGTCCTTCTGTCCACATCCCCAAGCATATCTAAGCATTACCTCCCAAGCCTATCTCCAAAAGACTCTAAAAGCTACTCTCAGGGAATTTTGTTCTCTCTTAGCTTCTATGGAGCAAACTCTGGGCTAGAATCTCAACTCATCAGCAGCATCTTGGTCTGCTTTTAAAGGACTCCAGGAAACTAATTATTACCTGTGCTGAATTGGAGGGACCACAACTCCATGGAAATAATCTAATCAAAATTATCACCAACAGTTGGGTGAGCCACATCTCCATGGAAACAACCTAATCCAAATATCCCACAAGACTGAATTAAAACATGGCTTTTGGGGGATATCATATATCCAAACCAGCACACACCAACACCTGGACCCCAAATAGATATGCTTTTTCCAAATGTAAAAATACATTCATACCATCACAGTATCACAAAAACTTAAACCATTTCAGTAATAGGTAAACACATCTTATCAAAATAAGTTATAGGTGTAGTCTGTCCTAGGGCAAAATTCTCCTCTGGCTGTGGACCTGTGAAACACAGAACAAGTTATCTGCTGCCAATATACAAAGGAGGGACAGTCATAGGATAAACATTCCTATTGCCATAGGGAGAAACTGAAAGGAAAACAGGATTCATTGGACCAAAACAATTCCTAAAACCCACAGGGCAAACTTCATTAGGTTTCAGAGTCTGAGAGTCATATATACAATGATGTTGTATCCTTGGGGCTTCAGAGAGAGCATGAGTCTAACTCTTTCCAAGGGCCTTCAGAGCAGCCCTTTTCTCCACACACACTGGGTGAGTGCTCCAACATATCCATGAATTGAGGAGACCACCTTCTTGGCCCCATCCTCCTCAAACATTGGGGTGCCACCCACATTCTGCCTCTCCAGGATAAAGGCTCTTCCCTGTATCAAGAGTGAGGTAATGGCCAGATTCTCCCCACAATCCCCAGGGAATGTGCCCACCCTCTCTGAGGCCTGGGGAAACAGCACTTTTCCTGAGCATCCAAGAGAAAGGCCCACCCTCTGTCTCTGGGGCAAACCCACACTTTCCTTGTGCATGGGTTGCTCTACTCTCTTTGTCCAAGTTTCAAAGTTCTGTCTCTGAAGTCACCCTTCTCTCCATTTATCCCTTCTTCATCCCCTCCAGCCCAGACTAGCAGTGGTTCTATCTATACAGATCTCATAAAAAATTTGTTGGCTTGGCATGCAGTTAACAGAGGTCAAAACAATCAGAAAAAGGACTTTGCACAAATCCTTTCTAGATAACTTCATCTCCAGTGCTGGCTTGTACTGAAATGGCTGGTTAGTTCCATGTTTGGTTAAATCCTCATGTGGGGAACCATTCTCTGGGGTTTCACTTTCTGGAAGCCAAAAATCTTCCAAACCATCAACATATTTTCTTTATACCCAAGAATTCAGTTCTCTGCTTATCTATTCCCTCTCACATTTTATTATAAGCTGCAAGGAGAAACCAGGCTACATCTTCCATATGTAGTATCAACATCTCCCCAGCTAATTGATTTCTAATTCTGGCTTCCATCCAACACCAGGTCTCAATTTTACCAAATTCTCTGACACTTTAAAACAAGGATCACCTTTCTTCCAATTAGCAATGACACATTCATCATTTCTCTTAAGCCCTCATTAGAAGTAACTTTAGAGACCATGTTGCTACCAACAATCTCTTCAAAGTTGTCTAGGCCTTTTCTATTTAGCTTCTCACAATTCTGCCAGAATCTTCCCCTGATACATTTTAAAAGCCATTCCAAAATGTTTGGTGTTTATCTTTAGAGTCCATTTTTCTACCAAGAGTCTCATCAAAGCCATCTAGGCCCTTTATAACAAGCTCCTCACTATTATTCCATTATCTTCCCCTTATCCATTTAAAATGCCATTTCAACATGTTTGGTATTTGCAAACTCAGCAGCATCCCACTCCTTGTACCAAAATCTGTTCCAGTTTGCTAATGCTGCCACTATGCAAGATATCAGAAATAGACTGGCTTTTATAAAGAAGGTTTATGTGTTTATAAGTCAACAGTTCTGAGGTGATAAAAGTGTTCAAACTAAGGTGTTGACAAGAGGATACCTTTACTGAAGAATGGTTGATGGTGTCCAGATCACCTCTGTCAGCTGGGAAGGCATGTGGCTGGCATATGCTGTCCCTTTGCTTCCAGGTTGTATTTCAAAATGGCATTCTCAAAAATATCTCTTGGCTTGTCTCTCTTAGCTTCTCCAAGCAAACTCTGGGCTAGCATCTTTTAGCTAAGAGTGTCCAAACACCCTTCTGTCTACATCCCAAAGTATCTCTAAGCATCAGTTCCCAAGCATTTCTCCAAAAGTCTCTCTCAACTGCTCTTGGGGTGTTTTGTGTTCTCTTATCTTCCCTGGAGCAAACTCAGGGCTAGCATCTCAAAGCATCAAACATATCACCTACATTTGGGTGAGTCACATCTCCATGGAAACAACCTAATCCAAATATCATAAAATATTGGATTAAAATCTGGCTTCTGGAGGGACATAATATATCCAAATTGGCACAGTTGGACTCAGGAATAAGAAGGAATCAAGTATTACTTCCACATTTCTCACTTGATTGGATAGATGGTAACAATATACACAATACAGGATAAGTATTGTTTGATGTTTGCATCTTCAAGGGAAGGCAGTAGAAGTTGGTAGGTATGAGTCAGCTTGTAACATGATGAGTTGAGACATCTGCAGGAAATACTGGATGAGGACAAGACATTTGATATTTATGAACACATCAGTGACATTTTAAGATCAACATAAATAGTTAGAAAATAACCAAGAATGGAAACTTTTTGGAACACTTTTAGTAATTGGGAATTGGAGTATGCCACTGAAAAAGGGAGTTAGAAAAGGAAACCCAGAACAAGTATAAGAAAAATACCTAGGTAAGTATCATGTCATAGGAGTCAACAGAAAGACATGTTTCAAAGTGTAGGTGGTTATCAGTATCACAAATGATAGTTAAATCAAGAAGGATGACTAAAATGAATATACTAACACTGAAGGAGGCAAGAAACAAAGTCATCCTAGTCACAGTGAGCACAAGTAATACCTAGATTTTCAAATTTAATATCATTCCCCACTATAAGTAACGAGATATCCTTGAAGAAATGGCTGATTACAGGGCCAGGAAAGGTAAAAGATATCTTAATATGATATAAAGCATGGAAGTGATGAAAAATGATGTAGCCATGACAAAGACACAGTAGCTAGCTTGAAAAGAGTACCCGTGGCAAAATTTGGGAAAATTTGAGCAGCAAAATAATTTAAAATGGTGATGAATTATAAACCATTCAAATGACATGAATTCATGGGTCCATACCAATAATAAAAAGGAAATGATAGATGATAGATAGATAGATAGATAGATAGATAGATAGATAGATAGATAGATATGTAGATAGATAGCTAAAAGGCAGTAAGTTTTCAGGAGCCCTTACATGAGTTAGAAAACATATGCTAACTGATAAATATGCAGGTATACCTGAGGTTGAAAAATTATCTTTTTATAACCATCATAATAAATATTGGATCCTGCAAAATCATCTATGCATGCTAAATCTGGGTGAAATTTTGAAGGGAGCAGGATATTTTCATGGTCTTAAATACCTTCCCAAAATTTGCTTATTAGTTGCAAAGGAGAAAAATTTCACAGTAATTATATAACAGGGAAATTGGACAACAACTTGACCAAGTGATCAAAATTATCATCATTAATGAAGGACAAATGGACATTGTGTACTGCCAGATGTGATATTCTGAGGACACAATATCCTCTATGGAATATTCTGGACAAAAATGCAGAATTTGAATCTAATCAAAAGGAAACTTCAGACAAACCCAAAATGCCATATAAATCTATGTAAATCTGTGGAAATGTTCTAGATTAAAGGAGGCTAAAATGACAAAACATCCAAATGCATTATTTGATCCTAGACCAGATCATATGATGCAGTAGAAAAAAATATGAAGAAGACATTATTGAGTCAACTTACAAAACTGGAATACAAACAGCTGATTAAACTATTGGATCTATGTCACATTTTACTGAAGTTGATTACTGTTCTATGATTATGTAAGAAAGCATTCCTGTTCTTACAAAATGCATACTGAAGTATTAAGGAGTTAGGAGCTAGGTAGAGTTAAATATTTACAATTGATGAATCTAGGTAAAAAGCATAAGAGTATTTTTTGCAATATTTTCATTTTTTTGCAATTTCCCCCTAAGTTTGAAATTATTTTCATATGAGATATTTTAAAATTAGGATAGCAGATTTATAGAAAAGTAGAGAACTGGTAAGTTTTTTAAAAGCAAGTTCTGTGATGTTCTGTAGCTGCTAGATTAGAAGTAAGTGGGTTGATAAAATTGGTGAGGAAGAGACAGGAAGTTTATGTAAGTTGATTGGAGGGAAGTAGTAATTATGTGAAGATGGGAGAAAAAGTGATAGTTTGAGAGAGATGTAGATTCAAGGGGAAAATATTAGAAGATATAGTGGACCTAAGTAGGTTTTAGACTGAGGAGAAGATGATGTTAAAAATAAGAGAGGAAAAGTATGTTTATTTATTAAGGTACAGAGGGTAGAGATGACATCAAAATGCAGAGGTTGAAGAGGGAGAGATGCCTCTTTTATGGGAAAAAGATAGGTAAATGTGAAGATTAAAGAACAGAGACTCACAAAATCTTACACCTGGTACAGTTTCTTTCCTTTTTATAGGCAGTTTGGTTAACTGTCTATATTTCCTTAATCCTGGGCAGCCGAGAGGTATTTCTTAAGACTGCTCACTTCCTCCTTCTTGTAATTTAACACATCTAATTGGTGATCATTGCAGGCAAGCATCTATCTATCTATCCATTTTAGGTAGAGTTGCCAGATAAAATATAGAATTTCCAGTTAAAGTTGAATTTTGGATAAGCAATGAATACTTTCCAGTATTAGTATGACCAACTATTGCATGGGACATACTTATAGTAAAAGTATTCATTATTTATCTGAAATTCAAATTTAACTGGGCATCACATATTTTTTTGCTAAATCTGGCAACCTTATCTTCAGATCCCTGAAGGTCCTCTGTGTCATTTTTTATAATTGTGATAAATTATGACATTAATACCTTTCCCCTATAATACAGCAAAAAAATCTGCTGGAAGTGAGTTCTTAAAGCCCTCTCTTTATATAAGTCTGAGAATTTCCCTCCTCCTTGGTTCTAACATCTACTCATCCAGTAGGTGGTGTACTGAGATGCATCGTTTTGTACCTACATTCATGTCTACACCTCCTCCCACTGACTCCCTCATTCAGCAAAGAATACAGAAACACATTGTCTCTTAAATAAGGTCTCCTGACCACTTGCATCCAAATGTAGATTCTTGGATATGCTCTATTCCTACTGACTGCCAGATTCAGAGATGTATTCCCAGAAAATCACAATTGCAAATAAGCTCTCCAGGTGATTCTGTTGCACTATAAAGTTTCAGAATTACTGCTAGGATAGGTGACAATGTCTCAAATTACTTTAGTCATGGCACATTTCTTAAGGTAAAAATTAAGCTCCTTATTCTGATTGCATGCTATTTAAATCTGTTTTCAGAGCTTTGTGCTTCTCAAAATGTGGTACAAGACCAACAGCCTGAGAATCACCCAAGGGTGTCTCTGAAAAATAAATGGCTATATTTCACTTCAGACTTATTTTATGTCAAAATCTCTGGCATTGAAGCCTAATAATCTGAACTTTTTAATAAACAATGCTGGTCACTTATTAAAATCTAATGTTTGAGAACCACTTTTGTGGACTTTCAGATTACAATACTCTAATATAAAATAATTACATTCAATAGGTCTTATCATTTGCACTGCTTGCTCATAGCTGGGTTCCTGATCATGCAAGGGCTTATGGTAAATCCTATCTCATAATAACTATGGAACTTAAGTCTTTCAGTAGAATGAACACATGCATCTTCTTTTCATAGTATGCTATACTTTACATGTGCAAGCTGTGAAATTGTAAAACTAACATATAAAAGAAAGATTGGTTTTCAATTATTTTTCATTATATTTTACTCACATTTTTAAAAACATGGTTCTATAGCTATATTACAATGAAAGTGCAGAAAATTAAAAGCCAAGTCCAGCAAGTGAAGCTTCACTTTGGAAACCTTTGAAGCATATGGCAAGAGAACCATGAGAATAATTTTCCTACCTCCTAATAACTTAGAACATGTCTCTGTAATGCTTCTGATACTGTACATATAAAGTAAAATCCTGTAATTTTACTCAATCTAATAAATTTATGCAGGAAGTTTTCACCAAAAACTCCCATGACTCCTGGTAGTATTTTGTTTAAAAAGCTGATTTATAACTGGCAGATTAAAGGTAAGCAATGATTTCATGACATATGGTACTTATTCTTACTTCATAGGCAAATATAAATTCTATTTTGTTTTCAAAATCACATAAAAAATTCCTAGTTGACTTACACTAAATAGATAGATCTCCATGTGGCCAATCTTATTCCTTTGATTATTTTTCTATAGGGAACAACATGGATTGAGCACAACTCCACTGCAATTGATTTTATGGTGATCAGATGTTAGAAAGGACACAATAAAGGTGACAAAACCTGTTTTATTTTCTTCCTAACCCAACAGCTTTATAAAAGTAGTAGTATACTCATAGTCATTTATACTCACCTGACCCATAAAATCTCCACTTCTAATGCTTTATGCCAGCTAGAAACAAATGCAGAAATCCTTAACTGGTCAAAAAAATTCCCCAAGTCTAAACTAGAATCAAGCAGAAAATATTTGACTAGATTGCATGTAGAGACTTGGCCCTTAAACGACTTGGTTCTCCAAAAGTCAACAAAAAGTAATCCAAGAGACAAAGTGACACTTGTGGATAACTTTCTTAAATAAGTAGTTAAAAAAAGAAGTACTCAGGAATTAAAATGGATTTCAGATTTTCCAGCCTCTCTGGAAGTGGACTGAAGGAACTAGGAAAGATGGTGTATATCTGCTGAACACAGCTCAGTATGCAGGGACTGCATCCATGAATGTTCTGCTTAATTTCTGCTAAGAGATTTCCTGGAAATATTAGTGGTTAAGATCCACCAACATGAACAGAAAACTTTGGGAGAGCCAGGCTAAGGAACACAAATATGGCAACAGAGATAGAGATAGTTTTCCTTTTTAACCAAGCTTCCTTAAACAGTATTCAGAAATAAACCCTCTTATCTATGGTCAATTGATCTTTGATAAGGCAGTCAAGTTGACTCAACTAGGACATAACAGCCTCCAACATATGGTGTTGTAGAACTGGATATCCATTTCTAAAAGTATGAAAGAGGATCCCTATCTCACCTTAATGCAGAAATTAATTCAAAATGGATCAAAAACCTAAACATTAGAGCTAAAACCATAAAATTTTAGAAGAAAATGTAGGGAAATATCTTAAAGATCTGGTGATAGGAGGTTACTTTCTAGACTTACACCAAAGTACAGACAATAAAAGAAGAAATAGATAAATGGGACCTTCTCAAAATTGAATATTTCTGCACATAAAAGGACTATGTCAGAAAAGGAAAAAGAACAAATGCAATGGGAGACAGTATTTGGAAACCATATAACAGGTAAGGGTTTAATATCCACAAAATATAAAGAGATTCTACAACATAACAACAAAAGGAAAACAACTCAAATGAAAAATGGGCAAAAGACATGGATAGACACTTTTCTGAAGAGGAAATAAAAAGGCTCAAAAACATATGAAAGGTGCTGAACTTCACTGGTTATTAGGAAATGCAAATCAAAACCACAGTAAAATATCCTCTCACACCTACTAGAATGGCCATTAATGAAAACCAGATGACTACATGTTTTAGAGGATGTGGAGAAAGAGGTATATTATTCACGTTGGTGGGAATGTGAAATAGTACAACCACTCTGGAAGACAGTTGGGCAGTTCCTCAGGAAGCTAACGATAGAATTGCCATATGATCCAGCAATCACAGTACTAGGAACATACTCTGAGGAAATGAAGGCAGTTACATGAATGGACATTTGTGCACCAGTGTTTATAATGGCATTACTCACAATTGCCAAGAGACAGAAACAGCCCAAATGTCTATCAACAGAGCCATGGATAAACAAACTGTGGTATATAGAAACAGTGGAATACTCTGCAGTTATGAGATGGAATAAAATCATGACACATGCAACAATGTGGTTGAAACTTGATGACATTATTTTGAGTGAAATTTGCCAGAAAAAGGGACAAATACTGTATGGTATTGCTAATATAAACTAACAATAATGAGCAAACTCTGAGATTTAAAGTTAAGGAAACAGGTTAACTGGAAATACCATGAGAGTAGAGATTGCACATTTGATGCTGAAGGAGTATACAATGTTCAAGAGGATTGATTGTAAAGATCCAGAAATGGATAGCAGAATACTATGTGAAGGTAGCACAATATTGTAAGCATACTGAACAAAGCTGAGTGTGAGTATTGTTGAAAGCAGAAGGCTAGGGGCATGTATGACACCATAAGGAAAGACAGAGTATAAAAACTGGGACTGTATAACATAGAAAAACTAGAGTGGAAAATAATGGTAATTAAATGTACAAATACAAGAAAGTTTTCATATTAAGGAGAACAAATGAATATCACCACTGCAAGATTTAGAAATTGGGATGCTATAGGAAAAAATACAATCAATGCAAACTAGGGTCCATAGTTAAGAGTTACATTGTAATATTCTTCCTTTAATTGTAAGAAAAGTAATAACCAAAGCTAAATGTCAATAGGGGATTATTAAGCAAGGGGTATGAGATTCCTGTTGTTTTGGCTCCTCCTTTTAATTTTTTAATCTTTATTTTTTAACTTTAACTTTTTTACTTTTTTCTTTTCTTTCTTTGTAGAAGTAATAGAAATGATCTCATATATACTGTGGTGATGAATGCATAACTGTGTGACTATACTGGGAGCCATCAATTATTCACTTAGGATGGATTGTAGAGTGTGTTAGGAAAACTGATTAAATAATAGAAAGGTACAAGTGCTGAAGAATATGTGGAGAGAGTGATATACCTATTTACTCTTGGTAGGGAAGTAGAAGAGCACAGCCTCTCTGGAGGGCCATGTGGTGGTTCCACAGGAGGCTAAGTGTAGGGCTGCTGTATGGTCCTGTGACCCCATTGTATGGTGTATAATTGGAATAACCTAATTCAGGGACAAAAATAGAGATTTGCACACTTGTGTTTATGGTGTCATTTTTCACAATTTGCAATGGATGGAGGTGACCTTAGGGTACATTGGGGTAAAGGGCAAATTCTGGTGTATACATACAACAGAATACTGAGTGGCTGCAAGAAGGAATGAAGTTGTGAGGCATGCAACTAGGTGAATGATCATTGAGGACATCATTTTGAGTGAATTAAGACAGAAATGAAAGGAAAAATATTGTAAGGCCTCACTAATATAAACTAACTATAATGAATAAACACTGAAATTTGAATCCAAGAACATAGGCTATCAGGTGCTAGAACATGGGAAGAGATTGTGCAATCAATGATTAAGGAGTACAGAATGTTCAGTAAGGCCTACTTTAAAGGTACCCAGATTATGAACTCTTACAGCAGTCACATCTATTCCTGAGCTTTACCTGTTATTTTTAAATTCTGAGATGTTGAGCTCTTTATATAACCTGGTAGTTCCCTGGAACTTTGGATATGTGTATGACACTGGAGACTCAGGGTTAGAGTTTTGCAGGTCTGAAAGTCAGCAATACTCCATACAGCAACTGCTAAAGAAGCTAAAAAAGAGATCAGACTTCAATTTGTGATATGAATGAGACTGATTTGGTAAGGACTAAGGTATATCAGAATACAGGGTAAGGATGATATTGACTGTTGATTAAAATTTCAACTGCTGTGTGAGACCAAAGGAAGATATGTTTATTTGTTACAAAATTTATATTTTCTGTAACACACTATCCATTTAACCTGTTTGGTCACTTTATTTAAACAACATAATTACATGGAACCAACAATAGGTAGTGAGACTTGTTATTCTTTACTGCTTAATATAATACCCCAATACATCGCAGGGTATTTGGGACAGAAAATTAAAAAGTATTTGAAAAGTCCCCTTGAGGGACTGGGGGAAAATGTGGAAACATTAAACCTGCCCACTTTGGGAAATCATGATATTCTCACAAGCATTAGAGACTCCAAATTTAATAAACCATGCCCTTGATCTGGGGCCTGCCCTTATGAAACCTATTCTTGCAAAGGAGAAGCTAAACCTACTTATAATTATGCCAAAGAGTCACCCCCTGAGGACCTCTTTTGTTGCTCAGGTGTGACCTCTCTCAGCTGATTCTGCAAACTCAATGACCTCCCCGCTACATGGGAAATGACTCCCAGGGGTGTAAGTTTCCTTAGCAATGTGGGAAATGACTCAGAGATGAGCCTGGCCCTGGCATTGTGAGATTGAGAATGTCTTCTTGACCAAAGGGGGTAAACAATGAAACAAAATAAAGTTTCAGTGGCTAAGAAATTTCAAATATAATTGAGAGATCATTCCAGAAGTTATTCATATGCATTACATAGATATTCATTTTTAGTTTATCTTGTATTAGACTACCTAGAAGGAAATACCTGAAATTGTTGAACTATATTCCAGTAGACCAGATTCTTGATGCTTGTGTAACTATATAGCTTGTATTGTGTGACCATGTGATTGTGAAAACCTTATGACTGACACTCCCTTTACCCAGTGTATGGGCAGATGAGTAATAAGATAAAGACCAAAAAATAAATAGTGCAGGGGATAAGGGTTTGGGATATTTTAGGTGTTCATTTTTTATTTTTATATCATTTAATCTTCATAACAACCCAGTGATATAGGTACTCTTAGTAGCCCCATTCTACAGATAAGGAAACTGAGGCCTAGGGAAGAAAATAATTTGTTTTAAACTACATTGCTAATAAGTGCTGGAGCTGAGTTTCAAAGACAAGTCTCTCTGACATTGCATCTTTAACTCTTAACTTCCTTGTTACACTGAAGATAAGCCCTACTCCATACAACTGAACTGTTCTGTGGTTCCAGTCCTAGTAGAATAAATTCAGTTCCTGCAATTGTGTATAAAAAATGGCAGCATTTGTATACTGGGACAAAGGGCAGTAGAAGATTCTGGTGAGCAAACTCTGACACTACCTAAATTGAATTTTGTATTAATACTACTGGTTTAAAGTTGTTCTTTTTGTTATTATTGAAGAAAAGTATACTTAGAGTAGGAAATTTCAATATGAAGAAAATATCAAAGATAAAACATCCCTGGAACCCTGAGTTTGTGTGTGTGTGTGTGTGTGTGTGTGTGTGTGTGTGTCTTTGTGTCTGTGTGTCTGTGTGTATGGAGGCAGTGTATATAAAAATGTATACATGTTCTTAATTATGTTTTCAGAAAACTAAGATCATATTACATATGCTTTTTTACATATACTTTTGAATAATCTTTTTCATGTAGCAATATCAGGTGAACATTTCCCCATACCCATGAATATTCAACACCATAATTTTAATAATGATATAAGAATTCATTATATTAATATATCTTATATTATTTAATTAATTCTTCAATTGCTAAATGTTTAGGTTTCTATGACTTTTTTATCATTTATAAAGCCACTATGTTTATGGTATATATGACAATTTTCTTAAAATAGAGTCATAGTAGGTGAATTAGTGGACCAAAATTCATAAATAGGATTGACTCTTGATTTATTCTGTGAAATTGTTTTCTAAAATATCTTTACCAATTTATACCTAACAACCAGTATTAGTTGGTACCCATTTCCCCAGCTCTTTCTTTAAACATTGCACCTCTTGAAAAATTTACTGGCAATTGTATTGGGAAATGGATTCTTAGAATTTACATCAAAAGCACAAGAGCAAAGTAGAAAACAACAGATAAATGAGATTTTACCAAAATTAAACTTTTGTGTATCAAAGGACTTTATCATGAAAGCAAAAAGACAATGTACAGACTGGCAGAAAATATATGCAAAACATATATCAGATAAAGGTGTAATATCTAGAATATATAAAGAGCTCCTACAAATCAACAACAAAACAACTCAATTTAAAAATAGGCAAAGGATGTGAATACATATTCTCCAAAGAAGATAAATTGTGAAAAAGCACATGAAAAAATTCTCAACAGCATTAGCTATTAGGGAAATGCAAATCAAGGCCAAAATGAGAATATAATTTCACACCTACTAGAATGGCTACTATTTTAAATAAAGGAAAGAAGTGTTAGTGAGGATGTGGAGAAATAGGAAATATATACACTGCTGATGAGAATGTAAAATGTGCAGTCACTGTAGGAAACAGTTGGTGCTTCCTCAAAAAGTTAAGTTTAGAATTTCCATATGACCCAGCAATCCCACTTCTAGGTATACATATACCCCAAAGAACTGGAAGCAGAGACTAGAATAGGTACCTGCACACTGATGTTCACAGTGGCATTATTCACAATTTCTAAAAAGGTGGAAACAACCCAATTGATCATCAGCACAAACCCAATTGATCATCAGCACAAAAGTGGATATGCCAAATGTGGTACACAAATACAGCAGAATATTACTAAGCATTTAAAAGGAATACATTGAATGAACCCTAACGTAAACTATTGATTATTGTTAATATAATTATAATAATGTTGTTTCTTCAATTTTAAGAAATTTACAATGCTAATGCAAATTGTTAACAATAGGGAAACTGACTGGGAGGGAAAGGTACAGCAGAATGCTGGAATTTCTGCATGGTTTTTCTGTAAACCTATGATTACTTTAATAAGAATAATTAAAATCAACTGGTAATCTATTTTGAGGATATATACCATAAACATTGAAATAATATGTAATTTTATTCCAGGACCACATTAATTTCCTCAAATCCTTATATAAGGCTACACAGGCAAACTGAAGTAAAGGCTACCAATTAATGAGCCTATCGTTCGGTTCAATTTGGGCATGTTTGTGCCTTTAAGACCACAAAGAAAAAATGGGAAAAATTTGGGAAAAAAGTGATGATGATGATGATGGAGGCAAATTCTACTATTATTATCCACACTGCAGATGAGAAAACTAAAATTAAGTTAATTAACTTGTTTCAGGTAGAAATACTAATTTAGAGATAGAGATCACAATGAAACCCTCAGCAATTTGTCTTCAGAGTCTTTGAGCTGAAATACTGTTATACCACCTCTCTCTTCATTGAGGTGCACATTAAAGACCACACAGTGTCTTTCTACACTTTTCCTGGATGCTATGTAGACAATAAGGAAAAACATCCTTATCACCCTAGAATGATTTCAGTTAGGAAAGTAGAGAAAACTACCACTTTTTCCTCAATCTTCAAATCATACCTACACCATGGGAATTACACACTCAGTAATATTGCTGAAAAGTGCATCAACTAAGGACCTATTTTTGTTTGAGTATACTCCTTTAAAACAAAATTGCCTTGATAAGACAAAAATGGGGACTTGTAATTAGAAGAGTGAAGTGTAAATTTCATTACCAGATGAAATTTTAGACAGACACCTAAGTTTTGCTGATTGCAGTGGTCAGCTGTGAACAACCAGAGGGTATTTTGAGGGCACTGACAATATAGGAATAAAAGAAGAAAGGTAGGAGTCAGAAAAATTCACCAAAAAAGCTAAGAGAACACATGCATACAGCTTGATAGTTTTTTTGAAGCCTAATTAGTCATCTTCAAGTATTGATCTTGTGGGCACAGAATTCCCATTTCAACAGCAAGCTTAATTTCTAATGTTATTTTATTTCTACAATCCAACCTGCCTCCTTTCCCTAGGCTTAGAAGATAGTAGGATGAGTAAATGAGATTATTTTCACTCAGAAACCACCAAATATCACTTGATAATCCTTCAATGTCATCTTTGCTAATCCAGTAAAACACATACAGGGAAACACATACTTTTGTGAAAATTTGTACTGAAATTAACATCTCTGTTGAAAACCAGAACATTTTTCAGGGATATCATTAAATCATGGAAAATAATTTTTACTAGGATCCTAACAAAACTGAGACTTCACATGTAATTTTAGGCAATCTTTGGAGAGAAAAATAAGTATGTAGAAAGTAAAGAGATAGGAGAGGTATTGGTTTCTGGTAAAGTGATTCAGTCACTGGGAAGTGACAACATGCCAAAACATACCTAATGCTATCATATATTTAATGCTCCATTTCTATTTATTTTACCTGGAAATTAATGCATTATGATCTGTAAGTATGAAGAACAGTATAAATTGTGTCTTTATATATTAATTACTTGGAACAACTTAACCTACTAAAGTGGCAATAATTTATAACCATCTGTTCTGGTTTGCTAATGCTGTCCTTTTGCAAAACACCAGAAATGGATTGATCTTTAAAAGGGAGGGTTATTTGGTTACAAAGTCACAGTCTTGAGGCCATGAAGTGTACAAGGTAAGGCACAAAGGGTAGCTTCACAACAGAAAGGCCATTGGCATCCAGAAAACCTCTGTTAGCTGGGAAGGCATGTGGCTGGCATCTGCTTGCTCCCAGGTTGCATTTCAAAATGGTGTTCTCCGAAGTGTTGCTCTTGGGGCATTTTGTCCTCTCTTAGCTGCAGCTGCTCTCAATGTCACTCTTAGTTGCTCCAAGGTCCTTCTGTCTGTTAATTCCTTTATACGACTCTGGTGATCCAATTAACACCCATCCTGAATGGGCAAGGTAACACTTCCATGGAAATTATCCAATAAAATGTTTCACTCACAGTTGATTGAGTCACATCTCCTTGGAAACACTCAAAGGATTCCAATCTAATCAACACTAATACATCTACCCCCACAAGAGTGCATCAAAGTATATGGCTTTTGGAGGGACATAATATACCCAAACTAGCACACCATCTAAAACACAGGCACTTTGGGATAGGGGCATATTATTGACCTTAGATAATTATCCCCTTGAAAGATAGCTGAACTTCCCAAATCCCCAAAACAAAAGTGCCATTTGCTATGAAAAAAAACAGAATGTTATTTCCTGTTTAACTTATAGCCAACTGTTGGATTTAATATTAGTGTTTATGTAAAATTCACAAATTCTGGTTTAATATGATCAAAAAATCTGGTGCTAATATTCTGAAAATATCACCTTTTGACTAGGTGCTACTTCTTAATGATATTATTGTGAAAATAATATCCATCCTTGCAAGTTTGTGAATTAGGGCCATGAAGTCAATTCAATGCAAGCAAACTTCATGAAACTTAATGAAAATAGCCCAAACACAGGAGTTTAAAACTGAGCTATGAGGGGAGCTTTTCAGACTTTTTGCTGACTATGTTTCTGTAATACTAGAAACAGTTTTTAAATAATGGACATAAATCTCTCAATATGAGCCACCTGTAAGGCAAGAAAAGTGGTCTCTTTATGACTGTGCACCATTTTGGGACATCTTCCTTTGTATAAAAAAGCAAGCAAAATTCATTGTAGAACTTTGTATATTTGGAGGATTGAGAAGATAATAGTATATTTCTCATAATTTTTACAGACATTCCAGAAGAAAGTGTTGAGGGCTTGCCTTTACAGGCAGTCAATACTCCAAAACACTTAATAATAAGATTATCAAATGTCAAAGACAAAGAGAAAATTCTGAAAGCAGCAAGAGAAAAGTGATCCATCACATACAAGGAAAGCTTGATAAGTGTATTGTGAATTTCTCAGTAGAAATGATGGAGCAAGAAGGCATATCTTAAATATGATACATTTAAGATCCTGAAAGAGGAAAGACTGTCAAACAAGAATTCTATATACAGCAATATTGTCCTTCAAAAATGAGATAGAGTTTAAAATACTTACTGACAAATGGACACTGAGAGAGTTTGTGAACAAGACACCTACTTTACAAGAAATACTAAAGGGAGCACTACAGGTAGATAGGAAAAGACAGGAGAGAGCTATTTGGAGAAGAGTGTATAAATGAAGACTATCAGTAAGGGTAAAAGGAGAGGGAGAGAAGGGGCAGGGAGGGAGAGAGAGAGAAAATAAAACTAAAAAAATGACAAAAATGCAAAGGACAAAAAGTTAGACAGTAATTACATTGAGTGAAATTAGCCACAAACAAGAAAACAAATACTGCATGGTCTCACAAATAAGAACTAACATTGTTGAGCAAACTTTGAAAGCTAAAGTTGAAAACACAGGTCATCAGGGGATAAAAAGAGGTTAGAGATCAGACATTTGATGCTGAGGTAGCACAGAATTCTCAACAGGATTGATTGTAAAGATTCAGAAATGCATAGCACAATAATCTATGATAGTAGCACATTATTGTAAGTATTCTGAAAAAAGATTAGTGTAAGTACTGTTGAAAGAGAGAGGCTTTAGACATGAATGACACCAGAAGGAAGAAAGAAGATAAAGACTGGAAAACTTAGCAAAATTTAGAATGTTCAATGACAGTGATTAAATGTAAAAATATACATGTTTTTATGTGAGGGAGAACAAATGAATATCAACATTACAATGTGCTGAAAATTGGATGGTACGGGGGAGAAAATATGATCAATGCAAGCTAGAGTCTATAGCTAACAAACATTGTAAGATTCTTCCACAAATTGTTACAAAGGCAATATACCAAAGCTATATGTCTATAAGAGGGGGATATGAGGGAGTGGTGTGGGATTCTTAGCATTGTTATCTGACCTTTTCATTGTAATTTATTTTATTTTCCTTCTAACTTTATTTTTCATTACTCATTTGTTTTCTCCTCTTACTCTTTCTTTGCAGAAGAAATGGAAATGTCCTCATATATATTGTTGGGGTCAATGCATAACTATGTGATTATATCAGGAATCATTGCTTACTAAGGATGGATTATATGGTGTGTGAAAAACTGTTTGAAGAATAAACAGAGGGATACTAGTGCTGGAGAAAATGTGGAGAAAGGTACTTACCTATTCCCTGTTTGTGTGGAATTAGAATGGTGCAGTCCATCCAGAGGGCAGTATGGTGGTTTAACAGGAAGCTAAGAATGGGGTTGCCACATTGCCCTGCAACCCTGTTATTGGGTATACACTTGGAAGAAATGAGAGCAGGGACACAAATGGACATTTGCATTCTGGTGTTTGTGGCAGCAGTATTCATGATTTGCAATGGATGGAGGTGGCCTTAGGGTACACCATTGGATGAATGGAATGGTGAACTGTGGTGTATACATACAATGGAAAAAAACAGCAGCAAAAAGGAACAAAGTTGGAGGTATGACACTAAGTGAATGGATGTTGAGGAGAGCATGGTGAGTGAAATTAACCAGAACTTAAAAGACAGACTAATATTATAGCACCTTACTGACACTGACTAGAATGTGTAAACTCTGAGAATCGAATCTGAGAGCATAGGCTATCAGAAGTCTTATTGTAATGATTCCTAGATTGTAAGGTCTTACAGTAGTCACATCTATTCATGAGTTGTAACAATTATTTCTAAATTCTGAGTTGCTGAGCTGTTTGTGTATAACCTGGTTGATCCCTAGAACTTTGGTTATCTGTGTGACACCTGAGACTCAGAGATGGAGTTTGTCAGCTATGGATGTCAAAATTATCCCATGAAGCAACTGTTAAAGAAGATGAAAAAGAGCTCAGACTTCAATCTGAGAAATGAACAAAATGGACTTGCTTAGGACTAAGGTAAACCAGACTAAAGGATAAAGGATGATACTGACTGTGTTTTAAAACTTCAACTTCTATGTGAGACCAAACAAAGAGATGTTTATCTAGTGCAAAATCTATATTTCAGGTAGCAAACTGTATAATTTAGATTGTATAATCAGTTTATTCAAGCACCATGATTATATGGAATCCTGAGTAGGGAGTGAGATCTGGTTGTTTTTTACAGGTAAGTGTGAAGCCCAGATACATGTCAGAGTAATTTGGGCAGAGAAAAAAAAGTATTTGCAAAGGCTACTCGAGGGACTGGGCAAAAATGTGGAAATATTAAACTTCCTCACCTGGGGAATTTCTGATATTCTTGCAAGCATCTGGTACTACCAGTTTAGTAGGCAGAGCCCTCAGTCTTGGAACTTGCACTTATGGAGCCTGATACTGAAAAGGAGAGGCTAAGCCTACTTATAATTGTGTCTAAGAGTCGCACCCAGAGAACCTCTTTTATTGTTCAGATGTGGCCTCCTTCTCTAAGCCAATTTGGGAGGTGGACTTGCTGACCCCAGCCATGTGGGACATGTCTCCCAGGGGTGTAAATCTCCCTGGCAACATGAGACATGCTTCCTGGGGATGAGCCTGGACCCAGAATCATACAATTGAGAAAGTCTTCTGGACCAAAATGGGGAAGAGAAATGAAAGAAAGTAGTTTCAGTGGCTGAGAGTTTTCAAATGTTGTTGAGAGGTCATTCTGGAGGCTATTCTTATGCACTTAATAGACATCAGTTTTTAGCTTTAGTGTATTAAAATAGCTAGAAGGAAATACCTAAACTGTTGAACTCCAATCAAGTAGCAATGATTCTTGAAGAGCAACATATTACTATATAGCTTAGATGTTGTGACCATGTGATTGTGAAAACCTTGTGGCTCACACCCTTTATCCAGTGTATGGACAGATAAGCAGAAAAATGTGGAGAAAAAGTAAATTAATTATAAGGGGAAAGGAGTAGAATGGATGTTTTTAGTGTGCTCTTCTACTTTTATTTTTATTTTATTCTTTTTTTTGGAGTAGCGAAAATACTCAAAATTGATTATGGTGATGAATGCACAATTATTGATGACACTGTGAAAAGGTGATTGTACAATTTGGAGGACTGTATGATATGTGAGTATATCTCAATAAAATTGCATTTAAAAAGCTGGTGTAAACCACTCTAGCAGGTTGGCTGATGGCTTTGATT
This sequence comes from Choloepus didactylus, assembly GCF_015220235.1. Taxonomy (NCBI): domain Eukaryota; kingdom Metazoa; phylum Chordata; class Mammalia; order Pilosa; family Megalonychidae; genus Choloepus; species Choloepus didactylus. The sequence continues at coordinate 91,960,054 of NC_051334.1, read as the reverse complement.
AATGGCTGTCCATCCACTGCTATTGCACATGTCTTAACAGAGATATTTGTAAATTTTCAACATAACATCTTGTAGCCTCAGGTTATCAATCAGGAAGTTATGCATTGGAGTTGGTTAAATACAGAACTTCTTCTACAGCATTAAGATGTTTATAATATTTCTCAATGACTGAAAAGTGCCAAGACTAGTGATGAAGCTAATTTGAAAGCAAAATCTTATAATGGAAATGTGCTTGTTTTGTTCTGCTTGTTAGGTCTCAAAAAGAAAAACATTGGTTTTATTTAAGTGTATATAGCTCCTTCCCTTCCAATTTCCATGGACTTTCTTTTGTTATAAATCTTCTTATAATTTATTTTTTTGCTATAGTAATACTTTTCTATGTTGTAGAACAAAATCTAACAAGAATTGTATTTGTGGAACTCACACTAATCCCAGGTTACATTCTTATCAACTGTAGTTTCCAGGATGTCCATCGTGTGATTGTGGATGCATATTTAAATATTTTGTGTGTCTTTTTCTTCATTAAATTGACTGCCTTTTGTAATTATTGGCTCATGGAGAGACCATTCCAGTCCTTAACTGCAACAATTGACTTTTTATATGGTTTGGTGATTTTTATGTGTTGTTGCATTCATAGCCATTCTTTCATGTGACCTCAAGACATTCCAGTGAGATATGAAGGGCAAGCATTATAATTTACAATGAATGTAATAGCATAAATAATAATACAGCAAGACAAATATTGTTGTGATTATGTTCACTTACTGTTCACATACCATTGCTTGGTTTGTATTTATTTAAATTTCAAGAATATTTAAAAGCCTTGTTAAAATTAGAATTGACTAATTAAGGTTAAAATCCTTTCCTCAGAAATGCCCCATAATTGTAATCAGGGTTAATCAACTCATTTCCATGAAATCTACAGTTTAAAGAGACACTTTAAAAAAGTCTTAAAATTAGTGAGTCAATGAGCTTCCATAATAATTCTTAAAATACTCACATTTTGTTTCCTAAAAGGCTAATTATAATTTTAAATTTTAAATGTTAAAGCAATCATTTAGAGAGGAGACAGAGGACAACTGGGGCCACATTTTCAGGGTGTGAGAAGCAGAGGGACTGTGCCTTGAGGGATGGGTGAATTTGTTCAACTAGGAACACCTCCCAGGGGCTGGCAGCTGTGATATGGCCATCATGCAAGGGAGTGAGCAGTGGCTCTCCACCCTTGTGCACCCACCTTAACAATTAACTATGGAGATAATTCTCTACAGGCTCATGGCCAGGAACTCCTGTGATGGAACCTGTGAGGCACCAGACAAGTATTGACCTCATTTATTCTCTTCCAGTGGAAGAATGGGGGAAGCACATGTGCAAGAAGTGGGGAGAGGAAAGGGTGCAACATGGAAGCACAAAGAACCTCTCCCACAGTGCAGAGGCTCATGGGTGCACAGAATACAGAGAGAGGGGTACATCTGAGCCGGAGGGTGCTATTGAGTGTACTCCCTGCTGAACTACAGAGGGCCCACTCTGTGCCTCCAAGGCAGGCAGTCCCCTGTGCACATGGAGAGCTGGTGCACTGATTGGATTCCCACCTGATTTGAACCCCAAACAACATACAGGTGAAGTTGGGGGGAAACTGGCTTGAGAGTAAGAGGTGGCTCAAAAGTGTCATCTGCTGGTAGGACAGGGAAAGTGCAATCCAGCAAACTATAGTCTGCCAAATTATACATAGATGCTAAAATAATCCTGCATTTCCCAAACTAATCTTAACAATATAAGCAAATGTCACAAAGCCAACAGAAAATCATAAAGCACATGAAGAAAAATATGATATGGACAATCCAAATGAACCAATTAAGACTCCAGAAGAGACATAAATTTGAAGCAATTATAGAAGTATTCACAAACCTCCAAAACAACTTCAACAAGATGGTGAAAGACATAAAGGACTTCAAGAAGACCCTAGGGGGCAAGATGGTGGAGTGGCGAGGTGTAGATTGTAGTTACTCCTCCAGGGCAGTTGGTAGAAAACCAGGAACTGTGTAGACCAGACACCACAGAGGAATTTGAGATTGAAAAACTTCATACAACACTCATGAATGTGTGGAACATCTGAGATCAGCAAAATCTCTAAGTTCTTGTGGCCAGGGTGTCTGTGACCCTCCCGCAAAGCAAAGTCTCATGGGACGAGGGGCCATCAGTGCTGGGAACCAGGAGGGAAAATGAAAGCTGCAACCATAGATAAACTGAGAACAGACACATGAAAAGGATAGAAATAGAAGGGAATTTCTCAATATGATAAAGGCAATATATGAAAAACCCACAGCTATCACCATACTCAATGGGAAAGAGACTGAAAGCTTTCCCTCTAATATCTGGAACAAGACAGGGGTGTCCACTGTCACCATTGTTATTCAACATTGTGCTGGAAGTTCTAGCTAGAGCAATCAGGCAAGAAAAAGAAAAGGCAACCAAATTGGAGAGGAAGAAGTAAAACTTTCACTGTTTGTAGATGACATCATTCTATATGTAGAAAATCAAGAAAAATCTACAGCAAAGCTATTAGAGCTAATCAATGAATACAGTAATTGGCAGTCAACAAGATCAACATGCAAAAATCTGTACTGTTCTTATGTGTCACCAGAAGAAGAAATAAAAAAATTCCATTTACAATAGCAACCAAAAGAAACAAGTATTTAGGAATAAATGTAACAAAGTCCACAAAGGACCTAGACAAAGATAATTATAAAAAACTGCTGAAAGAAATCAAACAGGACCTAAAAAATGGAAGAACATACCATGTTCATGGATTGGAAGACTAAATATAATTAAGATGTCAACTCTACCTAAACTGATTTATAGATTCAATGCAATACCAAATAAATCCCAACAAATTACTTTGCAGAAATAGAAAAAACTAATCAAATTTATTTGGAAGGGCAAGGTGCCCTGAATAGCCAAAAATATCTTGAGAAAGAGGAATGAAGTGGGAAGTCTCACACTAGTTGACTTTGAAGCATATTACAAAGCTACAGTGTGCAAAACATCATGGTATTGGCATAAGTACAGAGATACTGACTAATGGAATTGAATTGAGTGTTCAGAAATAGACTTTCGTATCTACGGACAATTGATATTTGATAAGGCAGTCAAGCCAAAGCAACTGAGACAGAGCAGCCTCTTCAATAAATGGTGTTCGGAGAACTGGATATCCATTTCCAAAAGAATGAAAGAGGACTCCTACCTCACACCTTATACAAAATTTAACTCTAATTGGATCAAAGACCTAAACATAAGCACTAAGACCATAAGGCTCATAGAAGAAAACATAGGGCACTATCTTAAAGATCTTGTGATAAGAGGTTGTTTCCTAGACCTTACACCCAAAGCACGAACAACCAAAGAACAAGTAGACAAATGGGATCTCCTCAAAATCAAACACTTTTTTACATCAAAGGATTTTTTAGAAAAGTAAAAAGGCAGCCTACACAATGGGAGAAAATATTTGGAAACCACATATCAGATAATGGTTTAATATCCTGAATATATAAAGCAATCCTACAAGTCAACAACAGAAAGACAAACAACCCAATTAAACAATGGGCAAAAGACATGGACAGACACTTTTCCAAAGAGGAAATACATATGGCTCAAAAACATACAAAAAAAAGCTCAACTTCACTGGCTATTAGGGAAATGCAAGTCAAAACCATAATGAGTTATCATCTCACACCTACCAGAGTAGCCATTATCCAAAAAACATAAAATTACAGGTGCTGGAGAGTATGTGGAGAAAGAGGCACGCTTATTCATTGCTGGCGGGAATGTAGAATGGTGTATCCACTCTGGAAGACAGTGTGGGGGTTCCTCAGGAAGCTAAGTATAGATTTGCCATATGATCCAGCTATTCCACTGCTAGGTATATACTCAAAGGAACTGAAAGTTAAGACACAAATGGACATTTGTAAACCAATGTTTATTGCAGTACTATACAAGAATGCCCAGAGATGGAAGCAGCCCAAGTGTCCATCAATGGATGAGTGGATAAACAAACTGTGGTCTATACACATGATGGAATATTATGCAGCTGTAAGGCAGAACAAAGACATGGAACATATAATGTGAATGAACCTTGAGGACATTATGTTGAGTGAAGTTAGCCAGAAACCAAAGGACAGATACTGTATGGTCTCACTAATATGAATTAACATTAAGGAGCAAACTCTGAGAGTTAAAAGCTGATAACTCAGGCTACCAGGAGATAGAAAGTGGGTACAGATCAGTCATTTGATGCTGAAGGACCACAGAAATGTTCAGCAGGATTGATTGTATTGATCCAGAAATACATAGCATAATACTGTGTAATGGTAACACAATATTGTAAGCACATGGAACAAAGATGTGTGTGAGTAAAGCTGAAAGAGGTGGGATAGGGGAATGTATGACACCAGAGGTAAAGATAAATGATGAAGACTGGGACTGTATACTTGGCAAAAACTGGAGTGGCCAATGACTGCTACCAAATGCACAAATATAAAGATGTTCTCACATGTGGGAGAACAAATGAATGTCAAACATGCAGATAATTAAATAAAGGGGTGGTATTTTGGAAAAAACATAAAGCAAATTGGAGTCTGTGGACAACAGTAACATTCCAAAATGCTTCCATTAAATGTTACAAAGTCAATATATCAAAGTTAAATGTGTATGAGGGGGATATGGGGGAGGGATGTGGGATTCTTGGTGGTGGTGTTATTTCCTCTCCTTACTATTATATTGCACTGTATGACATTTTTATTTTTATTTTCATTATCTTTTTTTATTATTCACCAAAAAAATTTTCATAATAATCAATATGTTCAAGTTCTGACTGAGGTGATAAATGTACAGGTATGTGATGATGCCATGAACAACTGATTGTACACTATGGATGGTTGCATGTTATGTGAATATATCTCTATAAGATTGTAGGAAAAATATAAATAGTGGTAGAATTGCTGGAGAAAACATGGAGAGAGGGGTGTACCTATTTACTGTTGATGAGGCAGAATGGTTTAGCCTTTCTGGAGCTCACTGTGGTGGCTCCACAAGAAGCTAAGTATGTGGGGCCATAAGGTCCTACAACCTCATTATGGGGTATGTATTTGGATGATCTGAGAGCAGAGACATGAATGGACATTTGCACTTTGGTGTTTATGGGGGCAGTGTTCATGATTTGCAATGGGTGGAGGTGGAATATGGGTACATTGACTGAGGAACAGAATGGTGAACTATGGTGTATGCATATAATGGAATACTGAGCAACCAGGAGGAATGAAGCTGTGAGACACAATGAGGTGAATGCATACTGTAGACAGCATGTTAAGTAAAGTACACCAGAAACAAAGGCAAACACTATAATGCCTCAGCAATATGGACTAACTACAATGTATAAACTAAGGATTGAATCTTAGAGCACAGCCTAACAGGGAAATGATTATTGTAATGTTCCCTAGATTGTCAGCTATTACAGCAGTCAAATCTATTCCTGAATTGTAATAGGTATCTCCAAACTCTGAGATTTTGATCCCTTTGTGTATAACCTGATTGGTCTCTGGAATATTGGGTATCTGTGTTACACCTGAAACTCAAAGCTAGAGCTCAGCAGATATGAATGTCAGTATTAATGCATACAGCAACTGTTAAAAAAAAAACTGAAATAGAGCCCAGACTTCAATTAGAGATACGAATACAGCAGATCTGGTTAAGACTAGAACAAATCGGTCCAAATGGTAAAGGTTGAAACTGACTGTGTTTTAAAACTTTAAATTCCATTTGAGACCTTGGGAAGGGATGTTTGTTTTGTGTAGGATCTATATTTTCTAAACAGTATAGCTTCTACAGTCAGTTTGTTCAAACAATACAATTATATGGAACTTTGAATAGGAAGTGATCTATGGTAGGCCTGTATAGATTAGAAAGAAATAGCAACAGATCCTAAAGTAGTTTGGTGGGGGGAGAATAAAAATACATATTCAGGCCCTCCATGAAGAGCTGGGGGAGGATGCAGAGGTGTTGGATTTCCTCACCTGGATTGTTGCTGATGGTTTCACAAATTTGGGGGATTGACAGCTTTATGTGCTGAGCCCTCTTTCCTGGGGCTAGATCCTATGAAGCTGGTTGCTGCAAGGAGGGGCTAACCTGATTATCATTGTGCCTAAGAGTCTCCCTCAGAGTGCTGCTTTGTTGCTCAGATGTGGCCCTCTCTCTCTAAGTCACCTTGGTGGGTGATCTCACTGCCCTTCCCACTACATGGGACCTGACTCCCAGGGGTGTAAATCTCCCTGGCAATGCAGGATATGACTCCTGGGGATGAATCTGGACCCAGCATCATGGGATTGAGAACATCTTGACCAAAATGGGGATACAAAATGAGACAAAATAAAGCTTCAGTGGCTGAGAGATTTCAAATGGAGTCAAGAGGTCACTCTGGTGGACTTTCTTATGCATTATATAGATAATACTTTTTAGGTTTTAATATATTGGAATAGCTAGAAGTAAATACCTGTAACTACCAAACTCCAATTCAGTAGCCTTGACTCTTGAAGGCAATTGTAAAACAATGTAGCTTTAAGGGGTGACAGTACAATTGTGAAAACCTTGTGGATCACCCTCCCTTTATCCAGTATATGAATGGATGAGTAGAAAAGTGGGGACAAAACCTAAATGAAAAATACAGTGGGATGGGGGGTGATTTGGGTGCTCTTTTTTATTTTCATTTTTTATTCTTATTCTGATTCTTTCTTGTGTAAGGGGAATGTTCAAAAATTGATTGGGGTCATGAATGCACAGCCATATGATGGTACTGTGAACAGTTGATTGTACACCATGGATGATTGTATGATATGTGAATATATCTCAATAAAACTTAATTTAAAGAAAAAGAAGACTCTAGAAAAGCATAAAGATTCAATATAGTAAATGAAAACTAGTAGATCTTATGAAAATGAAAAATACTATTGATGAACTTACAGATATACTAGAGACAAAAAATAGCATATTTAAAGGGGCAGAAGAAAGGATAAGTGAACTAGGGGCAGGCAATTGGATGTGAGCACACAAAAGAACAAATGTTGAAAAAAATTAAAAAAAATTGAAATGGTTTTTAGGGAAATGATGGACAACATGAAGCACACAAACATAAGAATCATTGGTGTCCAAGAAGGAGACTAGAAGAGCAAAGGTCTGGAAAGAGTGTTTCAAGACATAGATCAGTAACACTTCCCAAACCTTCTATGTGACATAAATATTCAAATCAAATATGCCCAATGGACTCCAAATAGAACAAATCCAAATAAATCCACTGTGAGACATATATTGAACAGATTGTCAGATGCTGAAGAGAAGAAGAAAGTTCTGAATGCAGCAAGAGAGAGGAGATTCACCACATGTAAGGGAAACAACATAAGACTCAGCACTGATTACTCAGTGGACACCATGGAGGTGAGAAAGATGCTGTATGATATATTTAAGTTTCTGAAAGAGTAAAATTGTCAGCCAAGAATTCTTCATCTAGGAAAGCTCTCCTTCAAAATTTAGGGAGTGTTTAACATTTTCACTGAAAAACAAATGCTGAGAGAATTTGTTAACAAGAGATCTGCCCTGCAAGAAATACTAAAGGGAGCTCTATTGGCTGAGACAAAAAGAAAGGAGAGAGAGGTCTGGTGAAGGGCACAGAACTGAAGAGTATTAAGAAAGATAAATTAAAGGAAAAAAATAGATGGGGAAAGTAGATCTGAGAACTAAAAACCAAAGATTAAGACAGCTGGTACAAGAACTCCCTTCACAGTAATAATTTTGTTTGTGAATGTATTAAACTCTCCAATTAAAAGATACAAACTGGTAGAATGGATTAAAAATGTGACTCATCAATATGCTGTTTACAAGAGACTCCTCTTATACCCTGTGACAGAAAGAGATTGAAAGTGAAAGGATGGAAACAATATTCTATGCAAGCTGAAGCCAAAAGTAAGCAGGGGTAGCTATACTAATAACAGACAAAATAAACTTTAAATGCAAAGAGGTAATAAAGGCAAAGAAGTATACTATATATTACTAAAAATGACATTTCACCAAGAAGAAATAACAATCATAAATATTTATGCACCCAATCAAGGAGCTCTAAAGTACATTAGATAAACATTGGCTAAACTGAAGGAAGCATTGGACATTTCTCCAATAATAGTGGGAGACTTCAATACACAATTTTCTTCTATAGATAGAACAACTAGACAAAGGAGCAATAAGGAATTTGAGAAACTAAACAATATGATAAATGAACTAGACTTAACAGACATATATAGATTGCTACATCCCAACATACCAGATATACATTATTTTCTAGCACTCTTTGAAAATTCTCTAGGATAGATCATATGCTGGGGCAGAAAACAAACCTTAATAAATTTAAAAAGATTGAAATTATTCAAAGCACTGTCTCTTACTATAATGGAATGTCACTGGAAATTAACAACCACTGAAGAAATAGATCATTCACAAATATATGGAGGTTAAACAACACACTCCTAAAGAACCAGTGGGTCAAAGATGAAATTGCATGAGAAATAGGTAAATATCTAGAGACAAGTGAAAATGAGAACAGAATATGTTAAAACCTATGGGATGCAGCAAAGGCAGTGCTCAGAGGGAAATGTATAGCTCTGAATGCATACATCACAAAGCAAGAAAAAGCTAAAACTGAAAACCCTACTGAACAACTGAAGAAGCTTGGAATGATCAGCAAAATAACCCTAAAAAATAGAAGAGAAATAACAAAGATTAAATTAGAAATAAATGAGCTGGAGAAGAAAAAATAGAATAAATAAAACCAAAAGATGATTCTTTGAGGTCAAAAAGATTGACAGACCTTTAGATAGACTGACAAAGTCAAAAAGAGTGAAGACCCAAATAAACACAGTCAGAAATGAGAGTAGGGTAATTGCTATGGATCCTGAAGAAAAAAAATCATAATAAGATACTATGAACAACTGTATGCCAACAAGCTAGACAATTTAGAGGATATGGACAATTTCCTGGAAACAAATGAACAACCTAGATTGAACCAAGAAGAATAGAAGACCTCAACAAACCAACCGCAAGGAAAGAGATCCAATTAGTCATCAAAAATCCACCTGCAAATAAAAGCTCAAAACCAGAAGGCTTCACAGGGAAATTTTAACAATCTTTCTAAAAAGAATTGGCACCATTCCTCCTCAAAGTCTTTCAAAAAATTGAAGGAAAAGGAACACTACCTAACTCATTTTATGATGCTAATAACATGCTAATACCAAAACAGGGTAAAGATACTACAAAACAGGAAAATTATAGGCAATCTCCATATTGAATATAGAAGTAAATTGTTTCAACAAAATACTTGCAAATCAAATCCAAAGGCACATTAAAATAATTATACACCAAGACCAAGTAGTGTTCATTCCTGGCATACAAGGGTGGTTCAACATAAGAAAATCAATCAATGTAATAGAACACATTAACAAATCAAAAGGGAAAAGAATCAAATGATCATCTCAAGAGATGCTGTAAAATATTTGAAATATTAAGCATCCCTTTTTGATAAAAATACTTCAAAACGTAGGAATTCAAGGAAACTTCCTCAATATGAAAAGTGGCATATATAAAAAACCCACAGGCAGCATAGTACTCAATGGTGAGAGAGTGAAAGCCTCCCTGCTGAGATCAGTAATTAGGCAAGGATGCCCACTGTCACCACTATTTTTCAGCATTGTGCTTGAAGTTCTAGTCAGAGCAAGACAAATACATAAAAGTTATCCAGATTAGAAAGGAAGAAATAAAACTGTCATTATTTGCAGATGATATGATCTTATGTTTGGAAAATCCTGAGAAATTGATGACAAAGCTACTTGAGCTAATAAATAAATTCAGCAGTGTCAGGATACAAGATAAATGCACATAAGTCAGCAATTTTCTTTTACACTTGTAATGACCTAACTGAGGATTCACACAAGAAAAGAATCCATTCACAATATCAACTAAAAAAACCAAGTACTTAGGAATAAATGTAATCAAGGGCATAAAAGACATCTACACAGATTATAAATTGTTACTAACAGAAACCAAAGGGACCTAAAGAAGTGGAAGGTTATTCCATGTTCATGGACAGGAAACCTAAATGTCATTAAGATGTCAATTCTACCCAAACTGATCTACAGATTCAACACAATTCCTATCAAAATTCCAACAAACTACTTTGCAGAGTTGGAAAAGCTAGCTATCAAATTTATTTGGAATGGAAAGGGGCCATGAATTGCCAAAAACTGTTAAAAGAAGAACAAAATGGGGAGCTTACACTTCTAGACTTTGAAGCCTACTATAAAGTCACAATGATCAAAGTAGCATGGCATTGGCACAAATACAGACATATTGATCAATGAAATCAATGAGAGTTTGGGAAAAGATCTCAAGATCTATGATCAACTGATTTTTGATAAGGGCCCCAAATCCACTGAACTGGGATCAAAAAGTCTCTTCAGCAAATGGAGCTGGGAGAACTGGATATCCATATCTAAAAGAATGAAAGAGGACTCCTCCCTCACACCCTATACAAAATTACCTCAAAGTTGGATCAAAGACCTCAATTTAAGAGTCAGCACCATAAAACTCTTGGAAGATAATATAGGGAAACATCTTCATGACCTAAAAATAGGAGGTAACTTCTTAGACCTTAAATCCCAAGCACAAGCAACAAAAGAAAAAAAAAATGATGAAAGTGAACTACTAAAAATAAAAAAAGAAGCTTTTGTGTCTCAAAAGACTTTTTCAAAAACATTAAGTGGCAACCAATTCAATTGGAGAATATATTTGGAAATCTTATATCTGATTAGGGACTGATACATTGCATATATAAAGAAAACCTACAAATCAGCAAAAATAGTACAAGTAGCCCAATTATAAAATGGGCAAAAGATATGAAAAGGCATTTTTTTGAAGAGGAAATACAAATGGCTACAAAACACATGAAAAAATATTCATCCTCTCTAGCTCTTAGGGAAATGCAAACCAAAACCACAATGAGATACTATCTCACAACAATAAGATTGGCTGCCATTAAACAAACAGGAGACAACAAATGCTGGAGAGGATGTGGAGAACTTGAAGCTCTTATTCCTTGCTAGTTGGAATCTACAATGGTACAGCCACTATGGATGACAGTTTGGCAGTTTCTCAGAAATCTCCATATCAATTTACCCAAAAATCTGGCAATTCCACTTCTCAGTATATACCCATAAGATCTGAAAGCAGTGACATGAACATACATTTGTACACAAATGTTCATAGTAGCATTGTTCCCAATTGCCAAGAGAAAGAAACAATCCAAGTATCTTTCAACAGACAAGTGGATAAATAAGATGTGACATATACATACAATGGAATACTATGCAGCAGTAAGAAGGAACAAGTCCATTAAACATATGGCAACCTGGATTAACCCTGAAGATGTAATGCTGAGTGAAATAAGTCAGACACAAAAGGAAAGCTATTGTATGTTACCACTACTCTGAACTCCCTGAACAATGTCAAATCAATGTCTTACAATGGTGAATGTTGGAGACCTACAGATAGATAGAAGCTAGTGAAGGGAGAATGATAACCTAATATGTTCAGATATGTTAAAGAGGGTGAATTTAAATGTATAGGAATGGATAGTGGTGATGACTGTTAATTAGATAAGTATCAGAGCTGCACTGAAGGCAAAAAGGATTGAAAGGGGTTGTTTAACGGAATATGTCCCACCGAGTAGCACTACAAATATAGATAGGTCTTTGCATGATATACATCTAAGGTATGACACTGGTACAGAGAGTAGAAAACAGAGTAATATGTGGGAAAAATCTACTTATTGCATACCAGGGACTATAACTATTTGGAATAGCTTACTAGTACCACACAAATACTAGGGACAAATAATTAAGGACTGAAAAGATCTATGGGATGTTTTGGGTCATGAGAATTGTTTAAAATGGAGAGTGATGAGGATTGTACAACTAAGTGATGCTAATGTGAGATATTGATTGATTATCATGGACAGAACATATGCTATGTGAAATCTGGAACCACCTACTTTATATTTCAAGCCCTTCATCTTGAGACTTGCTCTTGTGAGTCTTATGATTGTAAAGGGGAGGCTAAGCCCGCCTATAATTACACCTAGGAGTCACATCCAGATATCCTCTTTTGTTGTTCAAATGTGGACTTTGTCTCTCTAAGCCCAAATCTGCAAATAAATACATCACATATATGCTGATGTGGGACATGCCCCCATAGGTGAGTGAGTCTCCCTGGCAATGTGGGACAAGGATTCATGAAATGAGCTTGACACTGGCATTGAGGGGTTGAGAATTCCTTTTTGACCACAATGGGGAAAAGAAAGGCAAGAAATAAGGTTTCAGTGGCTAAGAGATTTCAAATAGAGTCCTGGAGGTTACTCCTATGCTAGCTTCAGCTAGATATCCTAAAAGACCATGCTATGATATGCCCAAGTCAACAGTAGTATCCCATACCCTAAAGAATACATGGTTCCCTATCTGAGACTCTATAAAATTTCACTCACTATGTTTATTCTTCCAAAATTTAAATCCTTCAGAGAGCTGTTGTGCCAGCTAATTCCCAAAACTCAGAAGCAACAGCATCTTCAAGAACATCAACCAGTTGCATCCCCTTTTCCCACAATGTCAATACCCCTATTCCACATGTACAAGTTAGATATCCCTGCAGATCAGGAAAGTAATTAAACTAGGGGAAGGGATAGCAACAGACAAGGTAGAATTTAACAATGGTTTATGAATACTGAAGCTTTATGTAATTTTCTCATTCTTAGTTGCTAGGGTATTAGAATAGCTAGAATGAAAGAACCAAAATTGTGGAACTGTAACCTATAATATTTTTTGAAATTTGCTATATAGCTACTTGTTAAATTGTAATTTGAAAGTTATCACCTTTTTGTATATATGTTATATTTCACAATAAGGAAATAACTGAAACTATGGTACTGTTACCCATAACATTCTTTGAAAACTCATATAATTACTTGTTAAATTGTACTTTAAAAATTATCACCTTTTTGCATATATGTTATGTTTCACAATAAGGAAATAACTGAAACTGTGGAACTGTAGCCCATAATATCTTTGAAATTTTCTAACTACTTGTTAAATTGCACTTGGAAAGTTATCACTTTTATGTAAATATGTTATATTCCACAATAAAAAATATCCCAGCTCTGCCACAATCTGTGTGACCTTGGCAAAGTCACAAAAAAGCAATCATTTATGTTTGAATTAAGAACCTTTAACCCCATCTAAGTATTTGGTCAGGAATTTATCTCATCAAATACATGTAAATTACTGTAGGATACAGAAATAAATTTAAATAAGTTAGAATATGTAGAATAAATGAAAACAAATACCTATTCTTTTTATTATTAATATTGTCAAAATTAGTTTAGTATGTTTTGGCTTTCACATCAAAAATTAGCCACAATGGGAAGCTTTACTGATATGACATTTGAAACAAATGGTACTTAAGTAAACAACCTTTACCATGTAGGTACAGCTGTCAAAACTAACTCCAACTGCAAATTTGTACCACAATGAAAATAGAGTAATCATTGGCAAATGAAAAATTGCATAGTATTTTCATCCAAGAGGAGGTGCTGTGCAGTGGTGGCTGTTGGAGAAGAGACCTGGACAACTATAAAGTAAAAATTTACCTTAGACTCTCCCCCAAACCACTGCCTCAGATCCCTCTGTTACTAGATATGAAATGTGTTCCTGCCACATCAGGCTGTCTTGAGCCAGCTCAGCCCCCAAAGCCTTATGACTCCATGCAGTGTTCTGTGTTCCAACCCCATCCCCTTCTGCTTTCTCCCTTGTATCAAAAACTTACCTGTATTGGGGAGCAGGGCAAGATGGCAGAGTGGTGAGGTGCAGAATTTTGTCTGTCCCCTGCAGCAGCTGGCAATTGCCCAAGAACTATATGAAACAGTGTTTTCAGGGTCTCCAGTAACCAGTCACACATCAGACGCAAGTTTGGAATTGGAAGAAAAGCTGAGAATGCAGTGAAAATTGTAAGTTCCCCGGACCAGGGGTCTGGCGCCTCTCCCCACCCAGACCTCACAGACTGTCTTGCTGCTGGCTCCCTGAAAGGGGGAAAAAAATCAAAAAACAACATTCTGCTAGAGCAAGAAGGGGGGCTCAACCCAGCCTCAACTGCAGAATTAATTAACAAATTAATTAACTAATTTTGGGAGATGGGGGTGCTAAAGAAGGGCTGGGCTCAGAGAAGTGGGGGCACATAAAAGCAGGCACTCATTCCCAGACTCCAAAAAGTGATTTTTTCCCCTACATTTTGTCCCTTCTGGCTTCTCACTGATTCCTTATCTTTTTGCATTTCAATAGCCCCCTGCAGGGGTAGAATTGAAGCTGTTGGAGAGTAATTATCAGACAATAGCCCAAAGCATATCCTTAAATGCTCTATTCTGACACTGACAAAACTTCCAGGCTGGGGAAAGACTTTTAAAAGGGACTCCTTTTTTTTTCTTTTTTCTTTTTCTTGTTTTTCTTTTCTATTTTTTTAATCTAAAAGTAACATATGTGGTTATTTTCTATCGGAAAGCCCAGGTTGAGGGACTAGGCTGGGCTTGATGGGAGACAGAGTACACACAGTGTCTTTGAGTTCTGGATTCACTTCTGAAGGTCTCCACCCCTGTCTTTAATTGGCAACTCAGGCTGACCAAGGAATCTAGCTGGAGATGCCCCAAAGAGGAGAGGGGAGAAGGGAATAATGACCCTGAGAGAGAGCTGGACTTCTGAGGATTGGGAGAGTGGAGGGAGGACCAGCTCAACTGGCAGTCCTCCGTCTGGGAACTCAGACCCCAGGGGCTGGAACTCAGATTCTGGCTTCAGTCAGCCATGTCCCTGACAGGATCAGAGTCACCAGGAGAACTAAAGCCTCCATACCTCCTTTCACTGGTGGGGGAGCTGCAGGCTGGCAAGCACCACCTGCTGAACAGGAGAGGAAAAGCACTGATTCTAAAGGCCTCATAGGAGGGTCTCATTCTCAGGAAATCTCCATAAACTCCCAATAAGACCTGGGCCTCACTAGACTGGGAAAATCTGACTGGGGTCAACCATATCTGAGGAGACCCTCTCACAAAAAGGCTACATAGAGGCAGAGCAAGAAACAGAAAAAACAAGAGGTGAAAAATTCTGATCAACTAAACAGAACCTAAGTTAGAGGTCTAGAATAAGTTGAACTGAATAACAGAGGCCAGAGAATAAAGCCAACCAAGAAGAAAACCCCTAGGTAAAAGAAAACAAGCTCTAGAATAAACTAATCAAGAAAATCAGATGCCTAGACAACTTAAGATAACAAGCCATACCAGGAAACATGAAAATATGGACCAGCCAATGGAACAAACTAATAGTTCAACCGAGATAGAGGAGCTGAGGCAACTAATGCTAAATAAATTCAATGAAATGAAGGAAGATATAGTGAAAGAGCTGAAGGATATAAAGAAGACACTGGATGACCATAAAGAAGAATTCATAAAGTTGAAAAAACAAATGGCAGAACTCATGGGAATGAAGGCCACAATGGAGGAGATGAAAAACACAATGGAGGGACACAAGAATAGATTTGAACAGGCAGAAGAAAGGTTCAGTGTACTGGAAGACAAGTCATTCGAATTCATACACACAAAAGAACAGATGGTGAAAAAAATGGAAAAATATGAGCAGGGCCTTAGGGAGCTGAGTGACAACATGAAATGCACAAATATATGTGTTATGGGTATCCCAGAAGGAGAAGAGAGGGGGAAAAGGGCAGAAAGAGTAATAGAAGACATATTCACTGAAAATTTCCCAACTTGTATAAAAGACAGAAAATTACAGATTCAAGAAGTACAACGTACCCCAAATAGAACAGATCCAAATAGACCTACTCCAAGACACTTACTGATCAGATTGTCCAATGTCAAAGACAAAGAGAGGATTCTGAAAGCAGCAAGAGAAAAGCATTCCATCACATACAAGGGAAGGTCCATAAGACTATGTACAGATTTCTCCACAGAAATCATGGAGGCAAGAAGATAGTGGCATGATATATTTAAGATACTGAAAGAGAAAAACTGCCAACCAAGAATTCTATATCTGGCAAAACTTTCCTTCAAAAATGAGGGAGAGATTAAAACATTTTCAGACAAACAGACACTGAGAGAGTTTGTGAATAAGAGACCAGCACTACAAGAAATACCAAAGGGAGTGCTACAGGCTGATAGGAAAAGACAGGAGACAGAGAGTTGGAGAAGAGTGCAGAAATGAAGATTATCAGGAAAGGTAAAAGGAGAGAGAGGAAAAAATAAGATATGTCATATAAATTCCAAAAGACAAAATGATAGTAGAAAGTACTGCCCTTACAGTAATAATGCTAATTGTTAATTGATTAAACTCCCCAATAAAAAGACACAGAATGGCAGAATGGATTAAAAAACAGGACCCATCTACATGCTGTCAACAAGAAACTCACTTTAGACACAGGGACAAAAATAGACTGAAAGTGAAAGGTTGGAAAAAGATATTTCATGCAAACAACAACCAGAAAAAAACAGGAGTACCTATGTTAATATCAGACAAATTATACTTCAAAAGTAAAACAATTAAAAGAGACAGAAGGACACTATATATCAATAAAAGGGTCAATTCATCGAGAAAACAGAACAATAATAAATATTTATAAACAAAGCCAGAATTCCCCAAAATTCATGATGCAAACACTGAGATCACTGAAAGGAGAAATAGATACCTCTACAATAATAGTTGGAGACTTCAATACACCACTCTCATCAACGGATAGAACATCTAGACAGAGGATCACTAAAGAAACAGAGATGTTGAATTGTATGATAAATGAACTAGACTTGACAGACATTTATAGAACACTACATCCAACAACAGCAGGACACACTTTTTTCTAAAGTGCTCATGGAACATTCTCTAGGATAGACCACATGTTGGGTCACAAAGCAAGTCTCAACAAATTTAAACATATTGATATTATACAAAACACTTTCTCAGACCACAATGGAATGAAGTTGGAAAAATAAATAAAAGGCAGAAGGTCATAAAATTCACAAACATATGGAGGCTAAACAACACCCTCTTAGAAAAACAGTGGGTAAAGGAATAAACTACAAGAGAAGTTAGTAAATACCTCGAGGCAAATGACAATGAAAACACAACTTATCAAAACTTATGGGATGCAGCAAAGGCGGTGCTGAGAGGGAAATTTATTGCCCTAAATGCCTATATTAAAAAAGAAGAGAGAGCAAAAATGTTCACCTAGAGGAATTAGAGAAAGAACAGCAAACTAACCCCAAAGCAAGCAGAAGGGAAGAAATAACAAAGATTAGAGCAGAAATAAATGCAATTGAGAACAGGAAAACAATAGAGAGAAACAATAAATTCAGAAGTTGGTTCTTTGAAAAAATCAATAAAATCGATGGACCGCTGGGTAGGCTAACAAAAAAAAGAGAGAGCAGATGCAAATAAATGCAATCAGAAATGGGAAAGGAAATATAACTACCAACCGTGCAGAAATTAAGGAGATAATGAGAAGATATTATGAGCAACTATATGCTAATAAACTAGACAACTTAGACGAAATGCACAACTTCCTAGAAAAGCGTAAACAACCAACATTGACTCAAGAAGAAATAGATGACCTCAACAAACCAATCACAAGTAAAGAGATTGAGTCAGTCATCAAAAAGCTGCCAAAAAGGAAAAGCCCAGGACCAGATGGTTTCACATGTGAATTCTACCAAGAATTCAAGAAAGAATTAGTACCAATCCTGCTCAAACTCTTCAAAAAAATTGAAGAAGAGGGATAGCTACCTAACTCATTCTATGAAGCCAACAACACCCTAATATCAAAATCAGAAAAAGATACTAAAAAAAAAAGAAAATTATAGACCAATTTCTTTAATGAATATAGACACAAAAATCCTCAACAAAATACTCACAAATTGAATCCATCAACACATTAAAAGAGTTATACACCACGACCAGGTGGGATTTATTCCTGGTATGCAAGGCTGGTTCAACACAAGAAAATCAATTAATGTAATACACCTCATCAATAAATCAAAGCAGAAGAACCACATGATCATCTCGATTGATGCAGAAAAGGCATCTGACAAAATTCAACATCCTTTCCTGATTGAAACACTTCAAAGGATAGGAATAGAAGGGAACTTTTTCAATATGATAAAGGCAACATATGAAAAACACACAGCTAACATCATACTCAATGGGAAGACACTGAAAGCTTTTCCTCTAAGATCAGGAACAAGATAAGGATGCCCACTATCACTATTGTTATTCAACATTGTGCTGGAAGCTCTAGCTAGAGCAATTAGGCAAGAAAAAGAAATAAAAGGCATCCAAATCAGAGAGGAAGAAGTAAAACTTTCACTATTTGCAGATGACATGATTCTATATGTAGGAAATCCAGAAAAATCTACAGCAAAGCTACTAGAACTAGTCAATGAATACAGAAAAGTAGCAGGCTACAAGATCAACATGCAAAAATCTGTAGTGGTCCTATACACAAGTGATGTGCAACAAGAGGAGGAAATCAAAAAAAAAAAAATCCCATTTACAACAGCAACCAAAAGCATCAAGTATTTAGGAATAAACTTAACCAAGGTCACAAAAGACCTTTACATAGAAAACTATAAGAAACTGCTAAAAGAAATTGAACAAGACTTAAAAATATGGAAGAACATACCATGTTCATGGATTGGAAGAATAAATATAGTTAAGATGGCAATTTTACCTAAACTGATTTTCGGATTCAATGCAATACCAATTAAAATCCCAACAGCATACTTTACAGAAATAGAAAAACCAATAACCAAATTTATTTGGAAGGGCAAGGTGCCCTGAATAGCCAAAAATATCTTGAGAAAGAGGAACAAAGTGGGAGGTGTCACACTATCTGACTTTGAAGCATATTACAAAGCTACAGTGCTCAAAACAGCATGGTACTGGCATAAGGACAGATATACTGACCAATGGAATGGAATTGAGTGTTCAGAAGTAGACCCTCACATCTATGGACAACTGATCTTTGATAAGGCAGTGAAGCCAAAGCAACTGGGAAAAAGCAGTCTGTTCAATAAATGGTGTTTGGAGAACTGGATATCCATTTCCAAAAGAATGAAAGAGGACGCCTATCTCACACCTTATACAAAAATTAACTTGAAATGGATCAAAGACCTAAACATTAGCACCAAGGCCATAAAACTCTTAGAAGAAAATGTAGGACAATATCTTAAAGATCTTGTGATAGGAGGTGGTTTCTTAGACCTCACACCCAAGGCACGAGCAACCAAAGAACAAATAGACAAATGGGATCTCCTCAAAATTAAACACTTTTGTACATCAAAGGACTTTATCAGAAAAGTAAAAAGGCAACCTACACAATGAGAGATGATATTTGGAAACCACATATCAGATAAGGGGTTAATATCCCAAATATATAAAGGAATCCTACGTCTCAATAACAGAAAGACTAACAATCCAATTAAAAAATGGGCAAAAGACATGGACAGACATTTTTCTGAAGAGGAAATACAAATGGCTCAAAAACACATGAAAAAATGCTCAACTTCACTGGCTATTAGGGAAATGCAAATCAAAACCACAATGAGTTATCATCTCACACCTACCAGAATGGCCATTACCCAAAAAATAGAAAATGACAAGTGCTGGAGAGGATGTGGACAAAGAGGCACACTTATTCATTGTTGGGAATGTAGAATGGTGCAACCACTCTGGAAGACTGTGTGGAGGTTCCTCAGGAAGCTAAATATAGATTTGCCGTATGACCCAGCTATTCCATTGCTAGGTATATACTCAGAGGAACTGAAACTTAAGACACAAACAGACATTTGTAAACTGATGTTTATTGCAGCATTATTCACAATTGCCAAGAGATGGAAACAGCCCAAATGGCCATCAATGGATGAGTGGATAAACAAACTGTGGTATATACACATGATGGAATATTATGCTGCTGTAAGACTGAACAAAGACATGGATCATGTAATAATGTGGATGAACCTTGAGGACATTATGTTGAGTGAAGTTAGCCAGAAACAAAAGGACAGATTCTGTATGGTCTCACTAACATGAACAGACTTAATGAACAAACTTTGGGAGTTAAAAGCTGACAACACAGGTTACCAGGAAATAGAAAGAGGGCAGAGACCAGGCATTTGATGCTGAAGGACTACAGAATGTTTAGGATTGATTGTATAGATCCAGAAATAGCATAATACTGTATGATTGTAGCACAGTATTGTATGCACACCAAACAAAGATGTCTGTGAGTAAAGCTGAAAGAGGTGGGATAGGGGAATGTATGACACCAGAGGTAAAGATAGATGATAAAGACCGGGACTGTATAACTTGGCAAAAACTGGAGCAGCCATTGACTGTTACTAAATATACAAATATAAAAATGTTTTTGCATGTGGGAGAACAAATGATTGTCAACCATGCAGAGTGTTGAAAAAGGGATGGTATTCGAGAAAAAACATAATCAAAGTAAACCGGAGTCTATGGTCAACAGTAACATTGTAATATACCTCCATTAAATGTAGCAAAGGCAACATGCCAATGCTAAGTGTATATGAGAGGGGGATATAGGGGAGGAATATGGGATTCTTGGCAGTGGTGTTATTTTCTGTACTCACTATCATATTGTATTGTATGACATGTTATTTTTCTTTTTATCATTATTTTTTATTATTGCTAAAAAAACAACAATTTTTCTTGTAATCAATATGTTCAAGTGCTGATTGTGGTGATAAATTCACAACTTTATGATGATACCATAAACAACTGATTGTACGCTGTGGATAAATGTACGGTATGTGAATATAACTCTATAAAATTGTAGGAAAAAAATATATAGGAGTAAAAGTGTTGGAGAAACATGGTGAGAGGGATGTACCTATCTACTTTTGATAAGTGGTAAAATGGTATAGCCTTTCTGAAGGTCAGTCTGGTGGTTCCACAAAAAGTTAAGTATGTGGGGAGCATAAGGTCCTGCAACCTTATTATGGGGTATGTCATTTGAAGATCTGAGAGCAGAGACATGAATGGACATTTGCAAACTGGTGTTCATGGAGACAGTAATCATGATTTGCAATGGGTGGAGGTGACCTAAGGGTACATAGACTGAGGAACAGAATGGTGAACTGTGGTGTACGCATACAATGGAACATTGAGCAACTATGAGAAGGAGTGAAGCTGTGAGACACACAATGAGGTGAATGGATCCTGTACACAGTACTTGAGTGAAGTAAGTCAGAAATAAAGGCAAACGCTATAATGCCTCACCAATACGGACTAACTACAATGTTATAAACTCAGAATTGAATCTTAGAACATAGCCTAACATGGACATGATTATTGTAATAGTCCCTAGATTGTAAGCTCTTACAGCAGTTAACTCTATTCCTGAACTGTAATGCCTATCTCTAAACTTTGAGATTCTGATTCCTTAGTGTATAACCTGATTGGTCTCTGGAACAATGCGTATCTCTGAGACAGCTGAAACTCAGAGCTAGAGCTAGGCAGATATGAATGTCAGTATTAGTGCATACAGCAACTGTTAAAAAAAACTGAAAAAGAACCCAGACTTCAATTAGTGATATGAATGAAGCAGATCTGGTTAAGACTAGGGCAAACTGGGCCAAAGGGTAAAGGTTGAAATTGACTGTGTTTTAAAACTTTAACTTCCATATGAGACCATGGGAGGAGATGTCTATTTGATGCAGGATCTATATTTTCTAAGCAGTATAACTCTACAGTCCATTTGTTGAAACACCACAATTACATGGAACTTTGAATAGGAAGTGAGATACAGTAGGTTAGTATAGGTTAGAGTGAAATAGTGACACATCCCAAAGTAATTTGGGCAGATAATAAAAAATATATTTACAGCCTCCACCCCCCACCCCAAGGAGCTGGGGGAAGGTGCAGAAGTGTTGGACTTCCTCACCTGGACTGGTGTTGATATTGTCACAAAAATTGGGACTGGCAGTTTGACGTGCTGAGCCCTCGATCATGGGACTTGCCCTTATGAAGCTCATTACTGCAAATGAGAGGCTAAACTTGCATATAATTGTGCCTGAGTCTCCCCCTGAGTAACTCTTTGTTGCTCAGATGTGGCCCTCTCTCTGTCTAACTGAGCCACATCAGCAGGTGAACTCACTGCCCTCCCCCCTACATGGCACCCAACTCCCAGGGGTGTAAATCTCCCTGGCAATGCAGGATATGACTCCCGGGGATGATTCTGGACCCAGCATCGTGGGACTGAGAATATCTTCTTGACCAAAAGGGGGATGCAAAATGAGATGAAATAGTTTCGGTGGCTGAGAGATTTCAAATGGAATCAAGAGGTCACTCTGGTGGACATTCTTATGCACTATATAGATAACACCTCTTAGGTTTTAATGTATTGGAATAGCTAGAAGTAAATATCTGAAATTACCAAACTCCAACCCAGTAGTCTGGACTCCTGAAGATGATTATATAATAATGTAGACTACAAGGGGTGACAGTGTGATTGTGAAAACCTTGTGGATCACACTCCCTTTATCTAGTGTATGGATGGATGAGTAGAAAAATGGGGACAAAAACTAAATGACAAATAGGGTGGGATGGGGGGATAGTTTGGGTGTTCTTTTTTTACTTTCATTTTTTATTCTTATTCTGATTCTTTCTGATGTAAGGAAAATGTTCAGAAATAGATTGTGGTGATGAATGCACAAGTATATGATCATATTGTGAACAGTTGATTGTATACCATGGATGATTGTATGGTATGTGAAAAAAAAAGTTCTGAGGTGTACTCATGTAAATAAATCTGAATACCCTTGACATAAAAAAAAAAAACTTACCTGTATTATAGATCACTCTTTCTGGAGCTTGCCAAGCCATGTGGTTAACTAAGCCATTAATGAATTTCTCCAGGGTCAAATATTTGCATTTTCAACAGGACAATTTTGGAAACAGTGTGCCCTAAAGTAGTGATTCTAACCATCAAGAATTATTTAGGTTTTGAGAGTTTTTTCTATCCCAGGAATTCCAAAACCTCTCAATTTGCCTACTTTACCTAAGCTGTGCATGGACCCTAATAATTCTGCTTTGGCTGAGATGGTAGAGTCTTCTCATTGGTTTAAAAACATCAGTCAATAAAATCACACTCTGATTTTGGTGCCCATTTATTAACATGGCACTGAACAATAAATGGAACATCTGAAATATAAAAGGGTCACTTTTTAAAACAAAATCCCAGCTCCCTATCACTGGATAAGTTACCTGCAGAGTCTAAAATTCTCTAAAAAAAAAGCTGGTTATCTGAACTCAGACAAATAAATGCAAATAACCTCAGATTAATAAAAATTACCAGAGTTAAATATTCAAGGCCTGTATAATACTTAAAATGCTTATACTTTATTTTCTTTCAAAAGTACTCTGATGCCCCTTGCCATTTAGTTCAGTTGAGGTAATGTTTCCCAGTCCCTCCAAAACAAGGCACAACCTCAGGGTGCCTCTGAGATCTAAATTGATTCTGCTCTAGCAAATGCATAGGTGGCTGGGCTCTTAATGAGTCAGGCAAAAGGTCTTTTTTATAATTGACACACAAAGTTATTTGATAATGGATTCCTAACTCCTGCCATGTTCTCCTGTTAAATTATTCATATGTGTTATAAACATTAAGTTTCACAAAATTGTATCAAGAGTGCTGGAAATTTAAAAAAAAATTTAAAAGCCCTGAATTTCCTCTGCTTTCTACACTGTAGTTCCTGACTCAAGTACCACTAGTGCCCTCTCCTGGTCAGATGAAAGACAAATTTTACCCAATGTAACTGTGAGGGAGCAGTTAACAGAGAATAATCAAATATCATTACAAAACGTCTCAGGAAAACCTTCATCTCATTTCATAAGAACAATATTAGGGAATGTACTTGCATGTTTTGTACTGCTTCTATATAAAAGCTATACTACCAGCTACAAGCACCCCAAGACACACATAGGACCTATGTATTTTTTTGCAAAGATTGCATAGGTATATTCCAGAATTGTGAAATGGTACAAATACAAGATACTGAAAAATTATATGTACATAGAAGTGTTCATATCACTTTCTATTTGCCTATATGGAGAAATGCTAGGAAAAAAGGGTAATTTAAAATTGGAAAGGAGTTTAAAGGAGTTTTCTTATAATAAGTTTCAATCTTTCCACACACTGTATCTCTTTTTGCATGCAGATACAATACTGCAGTGAAAAGGAGAAGCCTAAAAAGAAAGCTGTAATCCTGTAAAAAAGGAGCTTGAAACAGACATATATGCAAAAATTCAAACGAGTGTGAGTGCTGTCCTCATCAAAATAGTAATTTTGGGAGTCTGTGGCCATGCTGTGAACCTTCTCAAAACTGACTTTAAGAAACTGCAGTCAGAGCAAAAATGAATCATCATGTCTTTCTGGTAGCAACTTATTTTTGACCTATGGCTGTATTATTCAGCCTGAGTTTCCATATGATTTAGGACACTAAGCACTAAATCCCACTTGACAGTTTCCAAACATTCAAATCCATTTCCCTAGGGGAAAGATTCATCAACACAAAGAATAATAAAAAGGATATAGCATCTTATTAGAAGATAATTGTGAAAGAAAACAAAGCTGCAAGGATGTCTGAAGCATTGCCGACAACATGATAGCATGTGGAAGAATCCTCCATGTTGACTACTTAGAAATGAATGGGACCTATACGTCTGAATTTTTCTGTTTTTCAAGCCATTCTTATCTCTTTTTTGTCACAACTAATCAAATGTGTCACAGAACCTCAAATTCAGGCCTGGTGCTTGATTCATGGAAAGCAGGTGTGGGTGACCATATATCTACAGGGATTCCAGGGAGTATTATTCATGTTCCTTCCCTTCCTGGAGAGGGTGTTAGGGCATCTCATTATACCTCACAATGGTATACATCTGGGCCCCTACTAGGCCTTTGCTGGAGTGGATGCAGTAAGGCCACAATGTTATTCTGTGGCATTTGGCTGGAGTAGGACATTTATTGTCCAAATCTTTTCTGTTTTGCTAGGCTGCCCCTTTCCTGGTCTATTGACTGGCCAGAACAAGATTTTGTTTGGGATTTTTTGTCTTTCCTGTGGGTGTTTCTGGGTTTTGAGCTTCTTCAGCTCCAAGTCTGAGATACGGGAGACAAAAAGAAAAACCAGGGAACTAACCACCATGTCATTTTCTCAGGTCCTGAGGTCCCTAGCTGTTTTGTCTCAAGAAGAAGTGATCTGAAAAACATACAGGGAAACCTGATGATCTCATTTCTAATCTCACTGAACCAACACTTCCTGAGTTCCCAGCTCAGTGTTCCTCCCGTAAATGATCTTTTCATATCCTCCAAGATCATTTATTCCAATCTGGAAAGCAAAACAGGCATGCAGAGAAGCAGTAATCCTCCTGGGCCTTTCTTTCAAAGATCTACTCAATTCACCAAATCCAAGCTAAAACCTTACCTTCCTAGATGCTTAAATTCAGAATTCATCTCTCCTTCACCCACAAGGTTATGTTTATAAGTCTAGTGTAGCACTGGATACACTCTAGGATGTATTTGCATTAATAAATATCCCTGTCTGTGCCTGTTTCCCTCACTGGATTGTAAGCTCCTGGAGTATAGAACCACATGCCTTATTTGTTTCTTCATATACTAGAGCATTGACGTGCTTCTAAAGTGCTGGGACATGTTTTACATGTAAAATCAGTTACAATTAAGTTTACTAATAACAGAATAACAAAGTTTAAATTGGTTTACCATGTTTTGATATACATATGTGCATCTATATATAGATATTAATTATATATTTTTTATATATATATTCATTCATTCTAGTTTCTACCAAATTTTATGTCTCCCTTGGTTGTATTCTTCTATGCCTTCATTCATTCACTCTATGTGTATTTTAATGTTGGATGGACAAAATCAAGAAAATTTATCATTGGCAAACATTAAATTCCACAGTGGCTTCAATGCTTGAATTATAGAAAAATCATCTATCTTGGATAGATAAATGGCTTTGATATCCATGGAATGTTCTAGAAAATAAGCAAATTCAACAATAATAAACAGAATATGTTCCAATATGTATATGAAAAACAAACTATCTACCTTACCCTGGGAGTGATAACAGAACATGCTCTTTGTATTACTAATAAAATTAATGGTTGCTTATTATGTCCAATTGTAGCAGTTATAGTAATAGTTGTGGTAAATAATTAAAAGGAAAATTTGCTGAATGACTACTTATTTGGCTGATAATATACATCCAAATTTCATGTGGATTTTCACATTTGACACTCATAACAAAGATGTACCAAGGAAATAATTTTGTAGCTCAGATTTGTCATGAGAATTGAGGAAACATGTAGAAAATATGTTTGGAAGCTTAGAAGCCACAGAAATGCAAATGCAATCATACTATTACAACCCCAAATTCCTTACCTAACAAAAATCATTTAAAACATGAGTGGTCAAATTCCTATTTGCAATGTACTTACCTAAATTCCAAAATGTAAGTTTGTGGTGGTTTTGAGCTATGTACACCAGGAAAATATGTTCTTAATCTTAATCCATTCCTGTGGGTGTGAGCTCTTGTAAATAGGACCTTTTGATAAGGTTACTTCAGTTAAGGTGTGGTACAGGTGAATCAGGATTGGTCTTAATCCTGTTAATACATTATAGGGAAGGTCACAGAGAAAGAAAAGAGCTACAGGAAGCAACTAGAAGCTGAAAGTCAGCAGAACTCAAAAGAGAAGGAAGAGGCCAGGAGAGGCTACCATGAGCATTACTATGTGACAGAGCAAAGAACCAAGGATCACAGGCAGCCAGCCACAGAATGCCAGTCTCTGAAGAGAAGGAATTGCCTTGATGACAACTAGATTTTGACTTCTCCCAGCCTCAAAACCATGAGCCAATAAATTCCCATCATTTAAGTCAACCCATTGCATGATATTTGCTTCAGCAATGAGGAAAATAAAACAAAGTTCTTTCAGTAATTTTTAATATTCACTAAAATTATCCTTTTCTTATATCCAAAGTTCTCTGGATGTTAATGCTTCAGGAAGATCTCAAGGCAAAGATGGATGGAAAATATGCAAAATCCTTAAAAAAACATGATTTCTGAGCTCAATTATTGGAATAAAATAAACCCTTGCAAGACAGGAGTTGAGAATTGCTAAGAGAGCCCCAATCCAAATTGAAGGTGCTGTTTGTCAGTTGTTTTTGATATTATATTTAAGGCACTTAGTAGGATTATGTGGTATGATGTTTATTTAAACTAGTTCAGGAAATCTATAAATATCATTCAGGAAAAATCATCTGAAAAATAATTAGAATGCATATATGGTACTAGAATAAAAATGTTTAAAGAAAATCCATGGAACTGGAAAAAAAGAGAAATGTAGAGAGGTAAGGTGGTGCAGCAAAAAGGAAATATACAAATATCAGTATGTTTCTTGTCCTCAAGCACAAATTATATAAAATGGAAAGTAAGAACATAGCCAAAAGAGAAACAAAAATATATACAATTGTTATGCATAATTTCATCATTTCCTTTCTGGACATCTATAAAGAGGCAACATAGATTTCCCAAAAACAGAAAATTGGATTACAAAATTTATTAGGAACTTATTTCAGAGAATGCACAAGATCTTATTGATCAGGGTGCTTAATACAGTTTTGTGGATTATTTATTTAATTTTCATAGTGCTCCATCCAGTAAAATTATTAAGCATTTTGTAACACAGGATTGTTTTCTGATTGAATGAGGCAGTATGTTTAAAATACATTTTTTTACCTAAAATGTGTAAAAGACAGAAGTGGTTATATCATTGCAAAATTCCTTTACACACCCATTTACTCAAATTCATTAGTGGCACAGTGATATCCTGTTCAGAAATTACTTATGCACAAGGATTGTAGTCACTCAATATAGGATTGCCTATATGCCTCTAGCTTGTCTCAGGTACCAGTGGCCAACAAGGCAGAAATCTGCCAAATACAAACAAAAGCAATGTTTTTCCAATGACGGTTCATTGCATGGACAGCATTGAGTTAAGTCCCACATGCATTGCTAACCTCATGGAACTCAAATGGGTTAAACTCAGAAAATGAGAAAAATAAGGAGCCAGTCATTTTGCCTGTGCTTATCTTCATATCCCCCACCTAATAAAAGGTGAATATTAAATATGTTCTCATATATACTAATCAGGATAGTAGTAGTAATACATTTTGTACTACTAATACTGCTACTGGTACTACTACTTTTACTGATAATACTACTATCACCAACACAAGGAAGAGACAAAGGAGTAGTAGTTATATTTCATAATTGGTGACTTACCAGGCATGCAATGTTCATGGGTCTTTAAGGTTGATTACCTCATTTGTCACTCACAACAAACCTGTGTCTCATTTATTAACTCAATGACACAGATTTTCATGAGGATGGGTGAGAAACCTTTAGATACTTTTGGAATCTGAAAAGCAACAGAAAAAACAGGCAATTATATTATCACAATATAGCATTCCATAACCTAAAAATATAATTATGGCTTGTTCATTTCTTACTCACAACCTACTTAAATATCAGGATGTACATTTATTTTCAGTTTTACTACCTATAATTCACTGTCTCTATTAAATTGTTCTTTAATCCAAAAAGTCTCCAAATATTGGTGCTATGGGTGGGTGACTGGACAGACTGACAACAAAGCCACCATTAAGGGAGGAAAATTACTTAGAATTGAAGTGTTCCCTTGCAACTCACAGTTTGTGATGATATGGAATGAGGCTGTATTTACTACAGCAAGTCATCAAATATGGAGCTATCATTCTCTACCTAGCAATATGTGAAATATAATTACATCCAGTAGGAAATTAAGGCCAAGAGTAAAAAAGAAAGGAACAAAATCAATACCTTATCTGAACACCAGGACTGTGGAAATAATTCATTCAAATTTGAAACAAAATTTAAAATTCTAGAAATGTACATATATTTTGAAGACATCCATGTAATAAATAGCATAATGTTCCTTAAAAGCACATACACACAGGGTTTAAAGAATTATATAGCTGGTGATTAAACCACACTAGGGATGAGCAAGCCTTATACTGTAGCACTGTTGATTTCTCTCAAATTCATTCATTATGTATACATAATTAACACTGACAATATTATTTTAATGCAATTTTATTGAGATATATTCACATACCAGATAATCATCAAATGTGTACAATAATTCACAGTACCATCATATAGTTGTGTATTCAACACCACAATCAATTTTTGAAAGTTTTCATTACTGCAAAAAATAAGAATAAAAATAAAAAAGAACACCTCCAAAATCCCATAACAATTAATCCCCTTATTACTTATTTATTTTTTGTCTTTGCTTTCTTACTCATCTGTCCATACACTGGATAAAGGGAGTGTCAGTTGCAAGATTTTGCAATTACAAAGTCACACCTTAAGAGATATATAGTTATAAAATCATCTTGAAGAATCAAGTCTACTGGATTACAGTTTAACAGTTTCTGCTATTTCCTTCTAGCCACTCCAATACACTAAAAACTACAAAGGGATAACTATGCAACACATAAGAATAACCTCCAGAATGACCTTGTAACTCTGTTTGAAGTCTGTCAGCCACTGAAACTATTTTGTTTCATTATGCTTCCCCCTTTTGAACCAGGAAGGCTTTCTCAATCCCACAATGTCAGGGCCAGGCTCACCCACAGGAGTCATGTCCCACATTGCCAGGGAGATTTATACCATTGGGAGTCATGTCCCAGGTAGGGGGTGGGGGGCAGTGAGTTTACCTGCAGGGTTGGCATAGAAGGAGAGGCCACATATGAGCAACAAAGAGGTTCTATGGAGTGACTCTTATGCATAAGTATAAGTAGGCTTGGCTTCTCCTTTGCAGGAATAACTTTCATAAGGGCAAGCCCCAAGGCTGAGAGCTTTGCCTATTAAATTGGTGTGGCAGCCAGGGGTTCAGAACCCCCTCCCTTAGTGAAAATGGTGGATCCTTCAGCACACAGTGGCCTGCATGACCAGGGCACAGACATTGAATGTCATTGAGCCTAATCACTGTTGGAAATCAACTTGCAGGAGACTCAGCTGAGGTTTCTCTGTAACCATATCTCACAAGACTCAGCTGAGGTTCCTTTGTAACCAAATCTAGTGAGGCTCTTCTGAACTGTATAAGGCGCTCCTCTTCCTCTTGTGGGTATGGATCATTGACTTCCTTTCCCAACCAGTCACCATTGGGAAGAATTCTCCTTTAAGTCACTATTAAAATTCATGGGGAACGTTTTACATGGCATGTTCTTTGTTCTTGGGGTTGACTCAGGCTGGAGCCTTTGGCCGGCCAGCCAGCCAGGAGGCCAGAGAACCACTTGTGACAGAAAGCATGAATACCAGGAAGGGGGGACTTCTGGGGATATCCCAGAATGGCCTGCAATCTCCATGTTGGGATGTGGCTAACCTCCTAGATGAATAGGGACCACTGAGTAAGTATGGAGATGCTTAGAACTCCCTGGCTGGGATTATAGCCCTTCTGCAACAGGCTGCAGGACAGTTGGGATTTCATAAGAAAAAGGAAAGCTGCCAGGTCACCACAGCTGTAGCCTGGCCACTTTTGGAGGCTCTGCAATTAGCTGCAGAAGAGGCCTTGATGGCCAAAGTGGCAGTTTGCCACCTGCAAGAGGAGCTTAAGTTAGAGAGGGATATGCAGGTAGCCCAAACAGAATTGAAAGATGCTTTAAATGAGAGGTTACACTGAATAGATGAAAATTTTGAAATATTAGCATGTCATTATGCTACATTAAAGGGTAGGAGGTTACCTAAGATTCAAGTAAGATGTATGCTAACTTCCCCTAACTGGGATCCCAGAGTTTGGGATCTGGTGGATATTTCTTCAGATGATGAGGATTCCTGGTCTAATTGGGAGAAGGAGGATAAAGGGTATAAAATTTTTCACTCTTTGATCCAATGTAAGATTAAGTTAGAGCATCTCCCAGCCCAAATGGACCCCCAGGTGACTAGGGATGATGCAGCTGATGTAGCCACAGCACCAACCACACCCATTGAGCAGTGAATGCATGTTAAAATGTAAGATTTTACCACTTCAGAATTATTAGGAATTTGGACAAAAACCTAAAGAAATTTTATTTAATTGGCTACTGTGATTGTGGGATATGGTGCAGACTGTGTACTGCTTTCAGGGTATGAGATGAGTAAATTGATCTCTCTCACCACCCATCCTTCTCTGCATCAATGCACATATATGTTAACCCCTAAAATGGAAACAAATTCACTATATAATTGGCTTATGTTCCAGTGTAAGGAGGTGTGGTCCCATGAGGGTGATTTGCCTCATCAAACCCCCTGTTGGGTACCACTGACAAACTACAAGATATATTGAGGGTGCTACAGAGGAAGCATGAAGATTATATGCTGGCTGCCATTGGACCAGATAGTGTAAATTACACTGCAGGGATCAATGAGATAATTCTACAGACTGCTCACAATCAGTGATATGGGACTTTGGTGCTCATTCTTAGCCCACTTATAGGACAGCCCATTTCACAGGCTGCCCAAATGATTGCACACCTGGGAGAGACAGATCACCTAATGTGAAGGGGAGCTAGAGACAGAGCTATGGGTCATGTCCTGAGGGGACATGATGGTCCAAACTGAGGGTTGCATAGACAAATGTGGAAAGGTCTAATAACTGTTGGAGCTAAAATTGAAGATATTGATGGCCAACCAAATCAGTATTAGTTAAACTGTGGAGCATACTGCCCAAGGAACAGAAGTTTATTAAGCTTGAAACAAGTTCACTAGAGGGGTATGTGGATTCTGGCTGAAATACACAGACAAAACTATATAAAGAGCCCACTGCCCCATAGAAGAGGAGGTCTGGGAGGCCTCCTTCCCCCTAGCTTAGGGGGTAGGTCAAGATCCCCAAATGGGGATTGGAGGCCACATATAGCACTAAGTACAGGATGTAAGTTCTCAACTAGGACAATTTCATTTTATGTTGGATCTTGCTAATGCATTTTTTTGGCATTTCTTTATATCTCTCCAGCCAGCCTGCATTTGCCTTCATGTGGGAAAGACAACAGTGGACATTTACCATTCTACCACAAGGATATCTTCATAGTCCTACTATTTGCATGGCTTGGTAGCTCAAGATTTAAAAATGTGGGAACCTCCAGAAGAGGTCACTCTCTTTATGATTCCATCTGCTATTGTTGATAAAGTGAAAAATTACCCCACTCCACATATTCCTAAATAGCTCATGACTTTCCTTGGTTTGTTGGTTTATTGGAGACTATACTCCATTTAGCACAGATTCTAAAACTTTGTGTGTCCTAGTTAGGAAAGGAAAAACAGGAAGAAGATGTTCCACAGTAGGCTGCTTTTGAAAAGCTAAATGAGCTGTCACACAGGTTCAAGCTTTAAGGGGATTGGACCCAGAAGTGCCTTGTTAATTGGATGTGGCCAGTATTGATATAGGCTTTAGGTAGGACTTGTGGCAAAGGCAACAGGCAAAATGAGTTCCCCACTGCTTTTGGTCTCAGCTTTGGAAAGGGGCCAAGCTATTATATAGCCCCTTAGAAAAATAACTATGAACTACCTATAATGCCCTGCTACAAGATGAAGGACTAACTGAAATATGCCTTGTGCCATTGTGCACTGCCACCATACAGGGGTGGATAAAAGACACAGCAAATGAACCACATTCAGGGAGTGCTCATCTGAGTACTCTGACAAAATGGAAAGCCTATCTTCTGCAATGCAGTGTCTTTAACAACAGTCCCTTAAGCTCAGGAATGCATTATATTCTAGGACCAGTTTCCTATGTGGAAGAACAAAGTTTGCAACCCCCCCCACTGATCCCCCTGAGGTGGCTGCTTCTGTGCTCACCATTGATGGACATTGCAGTATACTGGAGTCTGTCCAGTATACTTATGGGTCAGCACATGGGCAGCCCACCACCTGGAGGGCAGTAGCCATGCAACCTAGTACAGATACTATATGATGGGAAACTGGGAGTAGTCAAAGCAGTCAGTGGCTGAATTAAGGACTGTAAGGATGGTCATTGTTCATGAACCAGGAGATATTGTACTGACAATTGGGCAGCATACTGGGGCTTAACAGTGTGGATGGTCAAATGGAAGCAAGAGCAATGGACCATTGTTGACTGTCCCTTATGGGGGAAAGAAATGTGGGAAGACATCTAGGCTGCCTGCCGCAAGGGCAAGGTAACTTTGTTTCATGCTAAAGAATGAATGGGCTTTTGAGAGAGCAGCTAAAAGATGAAAAACAATCCCTGCAGCAGTAGACCATTGGTTATATCCAGTCCGCACCAGCCTCAATTTATGACCTCTAGCAGCCACTCCCTCTGCCATTGATTTGGTAACTGTGCAATCCATGTAAGTGCTGTGGATTCAGGTAAAAAGACCAGCAATGTTAAAACCACAATGAGGTAGTGAAAAAAAATTTGCTCTTACCTGTACCACAAGCATTAGAAAGTGGGGAAAATAAGGTAGATTGGCCATGGTCCTGGTCAATGCAGCCACACTGGTTGAGAATCCTAAGCCCATGGGGTATTGGTGTTGTTCAAAATTTGAGTATTA
Organism: Choloepus didactylus; assembly: GCF_015220235.1. NCBI lineage: Eukaryota > Metazoa > Chordata > Mammalia > Pilosa > Megalonychidae > Choloepus > Choloepus didactylus. Next base: position 91,926,181 of record NC_051334.1, on the reverse strand, counting down.
TACAAAAACTGCAATGGTTATTTATATCAGTAATCCAGGATCCCTAATACTCCAGGGAACTACATATTTGACTTTATGGCCACTCATTAGGCCTAGATTAACGATGGATGTAACCCCAGAAAGCTCCCTGAAAATTCAGGGAAAAATGTATGGTATTTGAAAATAAATGATACTCAGACTTTGAAATCTAATAGAGTTTGCCCTGCAGGTTTCCAGAACTGTTTGGGTCTGGTGACCCCTGTTTTCCTTCCAATTTTTCCCCATGGCAAAGGAAATGTTTTTCCTATGACTTACCCTCCTTTTATATTAGAAGTGGATAATTTTTCTAAGATCCATAGGTCCACAGAGAGGAATTTTGCCTTAGGACAAACCTTGCTTGTATCTGACTTTGAGAAGAATTTGTCACAATAAATCTCAGTGCTGAACTGCCATCATCTGGTGCCACTGGGCTGCCTTGAACTTGGACTTGAACTCTCTGAATAGAACATATAGAATATCTTGCTGAAAGAATTCAACATGTCAGAAAATCTGGAAAGGAAAGACTGAAATCACAGTTCTCATAAATTATCAGTAGAATGGTTTAATTCCCTTTCTTGCATATGGTGGCATCACTTTGTAACATTGTTATCTCTATGTGGGGGGGCTCCTAATTTTATCTCTTATACTGTTTTTGTGAAATATAGAAACAATATCTGTCCTATGCTCAATGCAAATTGCTGTGTGGGGATGGATTTTGGCAGACCAGGGGTTGGAAACACCCTTAGGGAAAAGGTTGGGTCCTTGAGCACACAGCAGCCCAGTGACCAGAGCACAGATATTGAAGGTCATTGAACCTAATCATTGTTGATAATCATCTTTCACAGGACTCAGCTGAGGTTTCTCTGCAACCAAACTTTGCGAGATGCTACTGAAATCAGTTTCATGTGACTCAGCTGAGGTTTCTTTGTAACTAAACAGAAAAATAAAAGTGCTGGAGAAGATGTGGAAAAAGAGGTACACTCATTCACTGTTGGTGGGAATGTAGAAAGGTGCAACCACTCTGGAAGGCAGTTTGGCAGTTCCTCAGGAAGTTAAGTATAGAATTGCTGTATGATCCAGCAATCCCATTACTAGGTATATACACAGAGGAACTGAAGGCAGGGACACCAACAGACATTTGTACACTGGTGTTTATAGCAGCATTATTCAAGATTGCCAAGAGATGGAAACATCCCAAATGTCCATCAACAGATGAGTAGATAAACAAACTATTGTACATACATATAATGGAATACTATGCAGCTGTAAGAAGAGATAAAGTTATGACATTATTTGAGTGAAATTAGCCAGAAACAAAAGGGCAAATACTGTATGGTCTCACTAATATGAACTAAATATAATGAGCAAACTCTGAGAGCTAAAGTTAAGAACACAGGTTAACAGGAAATGGAAAGTGGGTGGGAATTGGGCATTTGATGCTGAAGGAGTACAGAATGTTCAACGGGATTGATTGTAACCATTCAGAAAGAGATAACACAATACTATCTTATGGTGGCACAATACTGAAAATGTAATAAACAAAGCTGAGTATGAGTATAGTTGAATGGGGAACGCTAGGGGCATTTATGATATCAGAAAGATAGATACAGGATAAAGTCTGGAACTGTATAGCTTAACAAAACCAGAGTGAACAATGATGGTGATTGAACATATAAATGTAAGACATATAAATGTAAGAAAGTTATTACATGAACAAGAACAAATGAATGTCACAATTACAAGACGTTGAAAATGGGATGGTATACAGGAAAAAATATAATAAATGCAAACAAGGGTCTATATTTAACAGTAACAGTGCAATATTCTTTCATTAATTGTAATAAAGGCAATATACCAAAGCTAAATGTCAATAAGAGGAGGATATAATGGAGGGGTATGGGATTCTTGTTGTTGATGTGGTCATCTCCCTTTTTATATTTTATTTTTTAATATTCTTTATTTCTTTCTCTTCTTATCTTCTTGTGGAAAAAATGGAAATGTTCTCATATAGACTGTGGTCTTGAATGCATAACTGCATGAATATACTGGGAGCCATTGATGGTTCACCTAGGATGGATTGGATGGTGTGTGACTAAAACTGTTTAAAAATAAACAGAAAGATACAAGTGTTAGAAAAGATGTGGAGAGAGAGATATAGCTATTCACTTCTGGTAGGGAAGTAGAATTGTGCAGCCCCTCTGGAGTACAGTGTGTTAGTTCCACAGGAGGTTGAGTGTAGGGCTACCATATGCTCTTGCAACCTTGTTATGTGGTGTATACTTGGAAGAGCTGAAAGCAGGGACACAAATAGACATTTGCACACTGATGTTTATGGTAGAAGTATTCACTATTTGCAGTGGATAAAGGAGATCTAAGGGCACACTGATGAATGAATGGAGGGGCAAAATGAGGTGTATACACACAACAGAATATTGAGTGGCTGCAAGAAGGACTGAAGTAGTGAGGCATGCAAATAGTTGAATGAATCATGAGGACATTATGTTGAGTGAAATAAGACAAAATCAAAGGGACAAATATTGTAAGATCTCACCAATATAAACTAATTATAATGAGCAAATGCTGAGAATTGAATTTGAAAGCATATGTCATCTGGGGATAGAACAGGGGCAGATGTTGGGCAATCAATGTTTAAGGGGTACAGGATGCTCAATAAGTCTTATTGTAAATGTTCCTAGATTGTAAGCTCTTATAGCAGTCACATCTATTCCTCAGTTATCACTGTTATTTCTAGATTCTGAGATGCTGTGCTCTTTGGGTATAACCTGGTAGTTTCCTGGAAATTTGGGTATCTGTGTGACACCTAAGACTCAGAGTTAGAGTTCAGAAGCTCTGTAAGTCAGTATTACTCCATACAGCAACACTTAAAGAAGCTGATAAAGAGATCAGACTACAATTAGAGATATGAATGAAACAGACTTGGTTAGGACAAAGTAAGTTAGTTAGAATAAGGGTTACTGATGATACTGACTGCATTTTAAAACTCCTTGTGTGAGACCAAAGGAAAAGAAATTTATATTTGGTACAAAATTTATATTTTTTGTAGCACACTATCCAATTGAACCTGTCTTGTAAGTTTATATAAACATTGTAATTACAGGGCACCTAGAATAGAGGATGAGTTCTTGATATTCCATACAGGCTAACATTATATGCAAATATATCTCAGAATATTTTGGGCAGGAAATCAAAAAGTATTTGCAAAGTCCCCTTGAGGGATTGGGGAAAGATGTGGAACTATTAAACTTCTACATCTGGGGAATTCCTGACCCTTTCTTAAGCAATCAGGTCTCCCAATCTTGTAGGCCAAGCCCTCAACCTGCAGGCTTGCCTTTATGAAGCTTATCTCTCCAATGGTGAAAATAATTCTACTTTTAACTATGCCTAAGAGTCACCCCCAGAAAAGCTCTTTTGTTGCTCAGATGTGGTCTGTATTGCTAAGATAACTCATCAAATTAACTCACTTCCCACCACCCTATGTGGGACATGACTCCCAGGGATGTAAGTCTCCCTGGCAAACTTGAACATGACTCCCAGGGATGAGCCAGGCTTTGGCATTGAAGTATGGAGAATGTCTTCTTGACTAAAAGGGGGAAAAGACAGAAAATAGTTTCAGTGACTGAAATTTCAAAGAGTCAAGAGGTCATTCTGGAGGTTATTCTTATGTATTATATAGATGATACTTTTTTAGTTTCTAGTGTATTAGAATAGCTAGAGGGAAATACCTGAAACTGTTGAACTGTAATGCAGTAGCCCTTGTTTTCAATGTTGATTGTATAACTATATAGCTTTTATCATGTGACCATGTAATTGTGAAAACCTTGTGATTGACACTCCCTTTATTCAGTGTATGGAAAGGTGAGTAATAAAATAAAAACAAAAAATATAAATAATGGAGGGAATGAGGGGTGCAGGATGTTTTGGGTGTTCTTTTTCTTTTTCTTTTTTATTTTGGGGAGTAATGAAAATGTTCTGAGATTGATTGTGGTGATGAGTACACAGCTATATGATGAAAATGTGAGCCATTGATAGTATACTTTGCATGAATTATATGCTATGTGAATATCTCAATAAAATTGCATTAAATAAAAAATCATAATGAGATACAATTTCACACTCACTAGAATGAAACTTAAAAAATAGAAAAGTACAAATATAGGAAATGATGTCAAAAAATAGGAACACTAATTCATTGCTGGTGGTTATGTGAAATAGTGCAGCCACTGGGGAAGGCATTTTGATGCTTCCTCAGAAAGCTATGCATAGAATTACCATATGACCCAGCAATCCCTGTACCAGGTATATACACAAATGAAGTGAAAGCAAGAACTCAAATGATATTTGCACACCCATGTTTATAGTGGCATTATCTACACTTGCCAAAAGTGGAAGCAACTCAAGTGTCCATCAACAGATGAATGGATAGACAAAAAGTGGTATATACATGCAATGGCATATTATTCAGCCATAAAAGGAAATGCAGTTCTCATACATGCAACAACTTGGTTAGACCTTGAAGATATCATGTTGAGTGAAATAAGGCAGACAAAAAAGGGCAAACAATGTATGATTTAATTGAAATGACATAATTTAAATAAGCAAACTCATAGAGCTAGAATCTAGAATACAGGTTACCAGGGGCTTTGTTGGGGGTACAGATTGAGGAGTTTAATTTAATTTGTAAAGAATTTCAGTTTAGTTTGATTTGAAAAGTTTTGGAAATAGATGGTGATGATGGTAGCGCATGATTGTGAGTGTAATGAGATTAAAAGAGGATATTTTAGCTCATATATATTACTAGAATAAAAATTAAAAGATAAAGCATAGTACTTTATAACACAGTGAGCCCTACTGTAAACGATGGGCTATAGTTAGTATTACAAGTATAAAAATATTTTCATGAATTATAGCAAATGTACCACACTAATGAAAGGTGTTAATAATAGGGTGGTATATGGGAAAAATACACATAATGTAAACCATGGACTATAGTTAATGGTATTATTTTAATATTATTTCCTCAATTGTAACAAAGGTACCACACTAATGCAAAGTGTCAACTATAGGGGGCATAAGGGAGCACTGTCATTTTTCCATGATTTTTCTGTAACCCTACAATGCCTCTAATTAAAAAAAGTAAATTAAAAATGGTCAGAAAAAAGAGTAGATGCAGGCTGTACCTGGCACAAGGGCACAGCTGCACCCACTCAAAGGAGACACTTTTTCTAGTTTGCATGAAGGCATTGAATAGGTCTAACAGCAGCTCAGTGAGGAAGTGATGGAATTCTGGATATATTCTGAAGATAGAAGGGTGGCACCAAGGCTTGGGGCCTGAGTAACCAGAGAGAGGAAAGTCATGGTCCTTGCCAGAGAGGAGGAAGCCCACAAGAGGAACAGATTTGGGAGGGAAGATCCAAAGTTCAATTTTGTACATGACTGCTTATTAAATATTCAAGCTGTTGTAGAGATTTGAATTTGAGGAAAAGGTCTGTACTGGATGTAGAAAAGTCACCAGAATCTAGTGGTATTTAAAACTGTGAGACTGGGTGAGATTACCAAGGGAGTTAAATGCAGATACAGAGAAGAGGAGTGAAGACTGAGATCAGGGAGAGATCAACAAAGGAGTGAGAAGAACAGCAGCCAAAGAGATCAATTTTGAGGCCCATTGGATTTCACCATGCAGAGGGTATAAATAACCTTGACGTAGTTTAGAGTGGGTTCAAGAAATGAAATTAAGAATAGAGGAATGGTGGGATGAATATAGATAAAATCTTTCAAAATTTTCTTAAAGGAGAGCAAAGAAATGTGGCAGTAATTGGAAGGAGAAGAGGGTTCAAGGTGCTTTGTTTTTTTTTTCTTTTTTAGTGTAAGAGAAATGACAGCATATGCATGTACTGATAGGGATGATTCAGATGAGAAGGAAAAATTGATGATGTGTGAGAGGAGCGAGTGGCTGGAACTATGTGCTTGAAGGGATAAGAACTTTTGCACAAAAAGAGCAGGTGGTTGCAGACAAGAGAGATAGTTTAGCCATTGTAATAGGAGGAAAGGCAGAGGACATGGGCACAGATGCCAAGTAGTAGGTAGATGGTAGGAGCAGGAGCCTATGGCACTTCTCTTCTGAGAACTTCAATTTGCCCAAGGAAATAGGATGCAAGGTCATCAGTTGAAAAGGAGGATGAGGAGGAGGTGTTGGGGGTTTAGGAGAGTTGAAGATGATGCATGAGTAGATAGCATCTCATTGACAGAACAAGTGACAAGACTGCTTATATTATCTTGTGGACAAGGTGGAGAATTATAGCCTGGTTATAAGGACTATTAAATGGAACAATAATTGACTGTCAAGTAGTGAGGCCAATCTAGACAGAGATTCTTCCACTGAGATTTGACTGTAGTTCTTTTTAAATTGATATTTTTATGTCAAACCATGCCAGTGGCAATTTAAGGCCTTTATGAAATCATAATAAAATATTGAATCATAAAATACATATAAGGAAGCCCAATAAAGTCATTTTTCCTTAAAAAAAGTGGCATGCTTATTTGCAACAAAAGAGTTCTCTCCATACTAGCTCACTATCTGAACAGTTACATAAATTATTGGGGCCAGCTATGTATGTAGAGAGTGTGAAATCTCCTACACCATCCATGCCAGCAATAGAGAAAATAGCATCAATAATAGAGGTTGTAAGAGCCCCATCAGAAGTTGAGTGGTATACTGATGGTTTCTGCAGAGGGCCACCCCCACAACAGTGGCTTATAGCAGTTCAAATAACTATGGACACCATATGGATGGATAAAGAAGGAAATCAAAGCAGTCAATGGGCTGAGCTACAAGCCATCTAGATGGTTACAGTCAATGAGCCTATGCCAATGTTCATTTGCACTGACAGCTGGGCCATGTTTGACACTCTGGATGGGATCATGGCAACAGGAGAAATGGGCAGTAGGTGGTGAGGACATATGGGAAGATATCTGGGTTCAAGCACAGGCCCTAATGCCAAAATAACAATCTGGCACATTCCAGAATACTTACACATGTCTCTGGTAAATTTGGAAGCTGACACCTTAGCTAAAATTAGATGAGTTGCTGAAAACCATGACCAAGAAGATTGGCTATACTGTAAAAAGGGATATAAACATCCTGAGACTGTATGGGAATTATGTAAAAGGTTACATCTCCCTTTTAAATATAGCAATGTGCTTATGGCCTGTGAGTCCTGTTCAACATGTGCATGATGGAGGTTCCCCCTACCCCATAATATGGGGCAGATACTGCAGGGAATGCAGGCCTGACAATACTGGCAAATAGACTATATAGGACTGCTTCCTCTGTCAGATGGACAAAAGTTAGAACAAACCTGTGTAGATACTGCTTCAAGTGTTCTGCAGGTTTTTGTATGTTGAGTGAATCAAGCTTCAACAATACAAGGACTGCATGTATGGGTACCCACGACATATTGGCAGTGACCAAGGCACACGTTTTACAGGGCACCAAGTCCAGAACTGAGCAAAAGAAAAAGAAATTGCCTGGCATTTTCATCTGCCATACAACCCCCAGGCTTCTGGCTTGATAGAAAGAATGATATTTTATAACAACAGCTACAGTGGTTATCTCCAAACCACTAATTGCATGATTTATAGGATGCAATTAGGTATAGTGCACTGAAGACTGGAAAAACCTCAGCATGGAAGCATTTCAGGACCCTGATATCCACTCCATCAGTGATAAGAATAGAAGTAACATTGGAACAAGAAGGAAATGAAATGGGCAACTGAAGTACCTGACTGTCTGCTGGGTGTGTGGAAAGTTGTTGACTTCTACCAGAAATGCCTTTGAAAATATTGTTTTTCAAGCTAACTGGGTATGGGGATCTGATTTACTAATTTTCTTCTTGATATTAGCAGGCATAGGTGTTAGTATATGTAGTTTATATTGTTGTTGTGGATTCTGCCCCTAGATGTGCCCCTAAATTGTCATTCAGTGATAGTCATGAAAAATGGGCATATAGAATTTAAGAGTGGATTTTTGAGGGGTGGAATGTGAAGCCATATGCAGAGAGGTCATATATTCCTATATAAGACAACCCCCCATGTAAGTACATCCTAAAGCACATATGCACATTGCTAAGCATGATAGCTATCTGTACTAGAACCACTCTGGCTATGTATAAGTAACTTCAGAGAGACATTGTTTACAATATGGCAAATCCCAATTTAACTCTGTGCCTTCCTAGTTTTTGCCCTATGTAAACCCTTGTAACCCACTGGGTGGCACAGAGCACTGCTCTGAATGTCCTGCAGCCACCCAGGGCCAGCTTCCTGGTCTGTAAATTCCCTAATTAACTGTTACTCTTTTGCCATATGGAATGGCCTGCTTCATTTTTTGGTCTTAAGTGTCATTCAGACTTTGGAAGAAACTATTCTGTAAGTTCACTATCAAACAAGTGTTCTTACATGTCAATTGGGTCAAGGTGATTAGTGGTATTTTTCAAATCTATATTCTTACTGATGATTTTCCTGAGTAAAGAGTGTTGACATTTCCAACTGTGATTGTGGATTTGTCTACTTCTCCTTTTATTTCCATCAAATTTTGCTTTATACTTTTGAAGATATGTTATTAGGTGAATACATATTTATGATTGCCATATGCTCCTAACTGAGTCATTTCTAATTATAACATGTCCCTTTTAATTCTTGTGATACTTCTATTTTGTGTTCTACTTTGTACTTTGTCTATAGATGCACCAGCTTTCTTTCTTTTGGTTACTGTTTGCATTGTTCTTTCCCCATTCTTTTACTCTCAATCCATCTGTGATTATATATTTTAAGTGTGTTTCTGATAGAGAGAATATAATAGGAAAAACTAATTTATTCATAATTCCCATTTTGTCATACGGAATACTCAAATGATATTTAATCAATGACAAATCTTTACCACTCCAGCAAGACATCCCTGAGTGAAATTGGCAATATTATTTTCTTTTAATATGTGATGATGGGTAATACAATGTTTACTAATACAGTTCAGTGTCACTGTCTTGATTTGTGCTAAGGTGCAAGTAGTTTACCCACTGTTGCTTTTGCATATCAGTGGTGTGTCAGCAGTGTAAAGGGCAATTTTTTTCTTAGCATTATTATGAAAGCTGTTTTGGTCTTCTGTGTACATGATAAATCAATTTTAGTTTCCCTCAATGGTCCACAGACCACACATTATGTTCTGATGCATTATTCACACAATTCATTTTTATCCTTCCCTGTATTTCTTCATGTTGTGACATTTATGTTCCAGGAGTAATTGCATATCTACATGGAATTGGTTGGAACCATCTGGCTATTGCTCGACATCTGCTGAGTTGTCTTTCATCAGTCTCTGCTCTATTTTGGCAAATTGAAACATCTATGGGCTTCCATTTACCCTCTGGTCTCATAGTTCATGCAACTTTTGACTTCACTGCCCCTTTCTCATAAACATAAATATCATTCAAAATTCATCAAAGATTTCCTTTACAAAAAATTTATGAGTTTTCTCAGGAAGATAGGAAAATTCAGTTCTTCCAACTCCCAATCACTGTAGGACCACTGGAGACTTAATAGGGTTGTCTCAGGTCCTTTCTTCCCCTTGTATCCCACTCCATCCCTCTTCTATTGTTGCAGTACCAGTACTTTGCTAGCCTGGAGGACTTCTACAAGGCTCTACTTCCAGGAATTCCAGAAATGAAAGAGAAAAAGTCCTTTCTACTATCTGGTTCTTAAAATATATTTGTGAGATGATAGAGTGACCCTTTTCCAGAAATACATTGCAGTCTAATGCAGTCATTTTCCTCTTTAATTTCCACTCCTTCCTCAGAAATATTTACTAAGTCTAGGAGAGAAAAAACTGTATATCTCCATGCACTCTTTCAAAACCTGTTGTTTATGGCAAACCTTTCACTCTCAGTACTCAAAACCAAATTTTAGGACTCAAAATTCATTTTCTCAATGCTTGTCTTTACTTACATTTAAAAAAAAAATAATTTCATTGAAAACTTCCAAAGTTTAAAATGCTCTAAACTTGCCACACAACTCCTCTTTACTCTTTCCCCGATCCCCTGTTAAACTCTAATATAATTTTTGTGTCTATGAACTTGCTTTTCCTAGATATTTCATATTATTGAAATCATATAGTATTTGCCCTTGTGTGCCTTGTTTATTTCACTCAGTATAATGTTTTCAAGGTTCATCCATGTTGCAGCATGTCTCAAAAGTTCATTCTGTCTTAAGGGCAATTAATATTCCATTGTATATATGTACCATATTTTGTTTATCCATTTATCTGTTGATGGACATTTGGGTTGTTTCCACCTTTAGGTTCTTTTGAATATTTCTGCTATGAACATTGGTATACAAATATCTATTTAGGTCTCTAGTTTTTGTTTTTTGTGGGGTATATACATATTAGTGGAATTTCTAGGACATATGGTAATCCTGTAATTGATTTTTTTGAGGAATTGCCATACTGCTTTCCACAGTTGCTGTACCAGTTTACATTCCCTTCAAAAATACATCAGTATTGCAGTTTCTCTATTTCCTATTCAACACTTTAAACAAATATCCATCCTTGAGGATGGGAAGTGTTATCCCATTGTTGATTTTATTTGCATTTCTATAAAGGGTTATGATGTTGAGCATCTTTTCATAATGCTCATTGGCTATTTATTTAATGTCTTTGAAAAAGGTTCAAGTCTTTTGCCCATGTTTAAATTTAAATTTAAATTTTAAATTTTAACTTTCCAGGGAGACTTACAACCCTTGGGAGTCACATCCCATGTAAGGAGATATGGTAATGTGGTTATTTGCAGAATTCGCTGAGAGAGAGAGGCCACATTTGAGAAACAAAAGAGGTCTTCTGGGAGTGACACTTAGGGATAATTATAAGTAGGCTTAGCCTCTCCAAAACAAGAATAAGGGCAAGCCCCAAGATCAAGGGCTTGACTTATTAAATGGGGACTCCCTAATGCTTTGGGGGAATATCAGGGATTCCCCTGGTGAAGAACTTTAATATTTTGACATTTTCCCCAGTCCCTCAAGGGCACTTTGAAAACAATTTTTTATTTTCTACCCAAAGTACTCTGGGGCAGGGTATCATATTAACCTGTAGAGAATAACAATATTTCATTCCCCATTCTAGGTCCCATGCAACCATGTTGTTTAAATAAACTGGCCACATGGGATATATTAGAAAGTGTGCTACAAAAATATAAATTTTGTACCAAATAAACATCTATTAAATAACAGTCAAAACTTAGGAATACATGTGATTGCTGTAAGAGCTGACAATCTATGAACCTTTACAACAAGCCTCATTAAACACTCTGCACTCCTGCATCATCGATTGCCCAATCTCTGCCAACATTTTATCCCCTGGTACCTTTGCTCTTGAGATCAATTTTCAGTGTTTGCTCACTATAGTAACTTTAGATTAGTGAAGCCTTACAAAATTTTTCCTTTCATTTCTGGCTTATTTCACTCAACATAATGTCCTCAAGGCTTATTCAACTAGTTGCATGCTTCATGACTTCATTCCTTTTTGCAGCCGTTCAATATTCTGTTGTAAATATACACCATATTTCACACATCTGTTCACCCATGATATACCCTTAGGCCACCTCCATTCATTGCAAATCATGAACACTGCTGCCATAAGCACCAGTGTGTAAATGTCTATCTGTGTCCCTGCTTTCAGTCCTTCAATACATCTACCTGCATCCTTCTACTTCCATACCAATACTGAATAAGTATATCTCTCTCTCCACAACTTCTCCAGCACATTTTTCTTTCTTTTTTAAAAAGCGTTTTATTCACTCATGATGCAATCCATCCTGAGTGGACAATCAATAGCTCCTGGTGTAATCACATAATTATGGTTTCACCTCAACAATCTACATGAGAACATTCCTATAAGTTCCACAAAAAAAGAAGATCAAGAGAAAAAAGAAGAATAAAGTATTAAAATAAAATAAAAAAGGAGAAACAATAACAAGACTCCTATTCCCCTCCCTTATATACCCTTCTGTTGACATTAGTTTGTTGTTTTGCCTTTTTACAATTAATGGAAGATTACAATGTTATTATTACATGTTATTATGAACTATAGACCCTAATTTTCATTGATTGTGTTATCCCCATATACCATCCCATTTTCAATACCTTGCAATGTTGGCATTCAGTTTTTTTCCCTCATGTAAAAACTTTCTTATATTTCTATGTTTAATCACCACATTGTCCATTCTAGTTTTTACTAAGTTATGCAATCCCAGTTTTATCCTGTATCATTCCTTCTGGTGTCATACATGCCCCCAGCCTTCCTCTTTTAATCATACTTACACTTAGCCTTGCCCATTATACTTACAATATTGTGCTGCCATTACATAGTATTGTGCTATGCATTTCTGGACCTTTTCAATCAATCCTGTTGAACATTCTTAATGCCATCAGCAAATCTTTATCACCTTTTAACCTCCTGATAACCTGTGTTCTTAACTTGAAGTATGAGAGTTTGCTAATTATAGTTAGTTCATATTAGTGAGGCCATACACTGTTTTTCCTTTTGTTTCTGGCTAATATCTCTCAACATAATGTCCTCAAGGTTCATCCATGTTGTTACATGCATCATGCCTTTAGCTTACAGCTGTGTAATATCCCTTCAAATGAACACACCAGAGTTTGTTTTTCCTTTAATCCATTGATGGACATTTGGGATGTTTCTGTCTCTTGGCAATCATGAATAATGCTGATATGAATATCAGACTACAAATTTCTTTTCATATCCTAGCCTTCTCTTCCTCCAAGTATATACCTAGAAATGGAATTGCTGGATCATGCAGCAATTCTATATTCAGCTTCCAGAGGAAATGCCACACTGCCTCCCAGAGTGGTTGCACCATTCTGCAACCCCTCCAACATTGAATAAGTATTCCTCTTTTCCCACATGCTCTCTAACACTTGCAGTTTTCTGTTTTTTGATAACAGCTACAGTAGTAGGTGTGAAGTGATATCTCATAGTGATTTTGACTTGCATTTACCTAATAACTAGTGACATTGAGCATCTTTCAATATATTTTTGAGACATTTGTATTTCCTCTTTGGAAAACTGTCTGTCCATGTCTTCTACCCATTTTTAATTGGGTTGTTTATCTTTTTGTTGTTGTATTATAGGATCTTTTTATATATTCTGGATATTAAACTCTTATCTGATATGTGGTTTCCAAATATTGTCTCCCATGGTGTAGGCTGCCTCTTTAACTTTCCTAACAAAGTCCTTTGATGCACAAAAGTTTTCAATTCTGTGGAGATCCCATTTGTCTATCTTTTCTTTCATTGCTTCTGCTTTGGGAGTAAGGTCTAGGAACCACATCCTATCACAAGATCTTCAAGACATTTCCATACATTTTCTTCTAAAAGTTCTATTATCTTTGCTCTAATGTTTATGTCTTTGATCCATTTTGATTTGATTTTTGTATAAGGTTTGAGATTGGGGTCCTCTTTCATCCTTTTGGATGTGGATACCCAGTTCTCAAAGCACCATTTGTTGAAGAAGCTGCTCTGTCTCACTTGACTACTTTATTGAAGATCAATTGTCCAAAGATGCAAGGAACTATTTCTGGACACTTAATTTGATTCTGTTGACCAGAATACCTATCTTTTTGCCAGTACCATGCTGTTTTGACCACTGTAGTTTTTTAATATGCTTTAAAGTCAGGTACTGTGAGACCACCCACTTCATTCCTCTTTCTAAAGATCTTTTTAGCTATTCAGGGCACCATACCCTTCCAAATAAATATGATTATTGATCTTTCTTTTCTCTGAAAAGGTAAGTTTTTGGGATTTTAACTGGTATTGCATTGTATCTGTAAATCAGTTTGGGTAGAATTGATATCTTAACTATATTTAGTCATCCAATCCATTGACTGTCTGTTCTTCCATTTAGTTAGGTCTTACTTGATTGCATTTAAGCATTTCTTTTGTAGTTTTCTGTGTTCAGGTGTTTTATATCTTTAGTTAAATTTATTCCTATGTATTGTATTCTTTTGGTTTCTATTGTAAATGGAAATTATTCTTGATTTCCTCCCCAGATTGCTCCTTACTACAATATAGAAACAGTACTGATTTTGACAATTGATCTTGTATCCTGCCACTTTGCTGTACTTTTTTATTAACTCTAGTAACTTTGTTGTAGAATTTTTTTGGGATTTTCTATGACCTGTCATATGGAGACAGTGAAACTTTACTTCTTCCTCTCTGATTTGGATGCCATTTGTTCTTTTTTCTTGCCTAATTGCTCTAGCTAGAACTTCCAGCACAGTATTGACTAACCATTGTGACAGTGGGCATCTTTGTCTTTTTCCTGATCATAGAGAGAAAGCTTTCAGTCTTTCTGTACTGGTTATGATGTCAGCTGTGGGTTTCCAGGTATTTCCTTTCTTGTGTTGAGGAAATTTCCTTCTACTTCTGTCCTTTGAAGTGTTTTCATCAGGAAAGATGCTGCATTTTGTTAAATGACTTTTTTGCATCAATCGAGATGATCACATTTTTTTTTCTTTTTACGATACTGATGTGCAATATTGCATTAATTGATTTTCTTGTTTTGAACCACCCTTGCATACCTGGAATAAATCCCTCTTGGTCGTGGCTTAATTCTTTCAATGTGCTGCTGGATTGGATTTCCAAGTATTTTGTTGAGGATTTTTGTGTCTATATTCATTGAAGACATTGGTCAGTAATTTACTTCTCTTGTAGTATCTATATCTCGCTTTGGTTTAGGGTGATGTTGGCTTCACAGAATGAATTAGGTAGTTTCCCTCCTCTTCAATTTTTTGAAGAGTTTGAGCAGGATTGGTAGTAATTCTTTCTTAAATGCTTGGTAAAATTCACATGTGATGCCATCTCGTCCTGGACTTCCCTTTTACAGGAGTTTTTTTTTTTTTTGATGACTGATTCAATCTCTTTACTTGTGCTGGTTTGTTGAGGTCTTCTATTTCTTCTCAAATAATTGTTGGTTGTTCATGTTTTTCTAGGAAGCTGTGCATTTTGTCTAAGTTGTATGGTTTGTTAGCATATAGTTCTTATTATCTTCTCATTACATCCTTTATTTCCATGGGTTCAGTAGTTATGTCCCCACTCCCAATTTTTATTTTATTTATTTGTGTCCTCTCCCTTTTTTTCTTTGTCAACCTGATTAAGGGTCCATCATTTTTATTGATTTTCTCAAGAACCAATTTCTGGTTTTGATGATTCTCTCTATTGTTGTCATGTTCTCAATTTCATTTATTTCAGCTCTAATTTTTGTGATTTCTTTTCTTCTATTTGTTTTGGGGTTAGTTTGCTGTACTTTTCCAAGTTCCTCCAAGTCAGCAGTTAATTTCTTGATTTTTGCTCTTTCATCTTTTTTTAACATGGGCATTTAGCATGATGCATTTCCCTCTCTGCACTGTCTTTGCTGCATCCCACAAGTTTTGATATGTTGTGTTCTCATTTAATTGCCTTAAAATATTTACTGATTTCTCTTGTAATTTCTTCCTTCATCCATCGGTTGTTTTAGAATGTGTTTTTTAGCTTGTATATGTTTGTGTATTTTCCTGCCTCTTGCTATTCATTTCTAAATTAATTACATTATGATCTGAAAAACATTTTTGCATAATTTCAATCTTTTTATATTTATTGAGACTTGCTTTCTGATACAACATGTGGTGTATCCTGGATAATGATCCATGAGCACTTGAGAAAAATGTATATCCTTCTGTTGTTGGGTGTGATGTTCAGTAAATGACTAAGTCTAGTTAATTTATCATTTTATTCAAAATCTGTTGCCTTATTGTTCTTATGTCTATATGTTTTATCCATTGATAAGAGTGGTGTATTGAAGTTTCCCACTACAATTGTAGAAATGTCTACTTCTCTCTTCAAATTTGTCAGTGTTTGCCTCAAGTATTTTGGGGCACTTTGGCTTGGTGCATAGACATTTAAGATTTTTATGTCTTCTTGATGGATTTTTCCCTTTATTAATATGTAGTTCCCTCTTTGTCTCTTTTAATTGTTTTACATTTGAAGTCTACTTTTTTTTTCTTATTAGTATAGTTATTCCCATTCCTTTCTGGTTGTTGTTTGCATTAAATATCTTTTTTCAGCTTTCACTCTCAACCTGTGTTTGTCCTTTGGTCTTATATAAGTCTCTTGTAGACAGCATATAGAGGGATCCTGTTTTTCTTATCCACTATGCCAATCAATGTTTTTTTTTTATTTGGGAGATTAATCCATTGGTGTTAATGTGATTACAGTAAAGGCATTACTTTCTTCAACCACTTGCTTCTTTTGGACTTTATATGTCATGTCTTATTTTTTTCTTTCTTTTTACACTTTAGTTACCCTTACTGCTAATCTTTCTTTCTACACTCTTCTTCAAACTACTCTCTCCTTTCTTTTCCTATCTGTCTGTAGTGCTTCTTTTAGTGTTTCTTTTCTCTTTCAGTATCTTGAATATGTCATACCATTGTCTTCTTGCCTCCATGGTTTCTGCTGAGTGATCTGCTCTTGGTCTTATTGAGCCTCTCTTGTAAGTGATGGATTGCTAGTCTCTTGCTGCTTTCAGAATTCTGTCTTTTACACTTGGCAATCTGGTAAATGTCTTGGAGTAGGTCTATTTGGATCACTTCTGTTTGGGGTATGCTGCACTTCTTGGACCTGTAATTTTACATATTTCATAAGAATTTGGAAATTTTGATTGATTATTGCCTCTATAATTCTTTCTGCCTCCTTTCCTTCTCCTTCTGGGACACCTATGATACAGATATTTATGTACTTTATGATGTAATTCATTTTCCTGAGACTCTGCTCCTATTTTTGCATTCTTTCCCTATCTGTTCTTTTGTGTGTAGGATTTCAGGTGGTCTGTCCTTTATTTCACTAACCCTTTCTTCTTCCTCTTCAAGTCTGCTGTTGTGTGTCTCCATTGTGGTTTTCATCTCTTCTATTGTGGATTTCATTCCATAAGTTCTGTAATTTGTTTTTTAAAGCTTTTGGGTTCTTTTGTATGGACATCCTGTATCTTCTTTATATCCTTCATATCTTTTGCCACATTTTCTTTCTATTCACTGATTTGATTTATAAGATTTGTTTGAATATCTTTATTTGTTTCAACTCCTGCATCTCAGTTGAAGTGTTAGTTTGTTCCTTTGGATGTCCATATCCACAGGCTTCCTAGTATGACTAGTGATTTTTTGCTGTCTAAGCATCTGATTTACTTGATTAGTTTATTCTGGAAGTTGTTTTCTCTCTTTTGCTTAAGGTTTCCATGTTGGTTGGTCTTTATCTATTTGTTCTTTATCTCTCTCACTGGCCTTTTTTCAGGTTAGCTCTGTCTCCCAGTCTACCCCAACAACTAGGCACCCACAGAAGCCAGCTTTTGGGGAGTAGGCACTGGGCCCCACAAGAAGATCTCTGTGTCTGGGCAAAACAGATCTGCTGGCTCCAATTGGTGCTCCATTTTTACCAGCTGACAAGCTCCGGGGTTGTTTTACAGCACTGTTTTAACCATTGGGCAGTCTGCATTTCTCAGCTTAAACAGGGCCAGGTTCCCATGCAGGGGGTGTGGCCCAGCCCCAGTGGACCTGGAATAAGGTCTGGAGATGTTCTGAGAAGTCCGGCAATTCTTTGCACTTTCTGGTTGCCCAGAAGATGGTGCTATTTGGTGACTTGTCCTCAGAAGTTGTTAACCTTGTGGATCCAAGGCTGTGTCAGACCAGGCAGGACTGAATTACTTCTAGGAGCCTGTGCTGGTTCTGATAAGGTGGGGCTGAATTACCTCCTTGGGCCAAAAGGCTGCATATGATCAGGCACAGCTGAAAGTTCTCCTCTAGCCCAAGCTTTGCCTGACTGGGTGAGGCTCAATTACCTCTTGGTGCCCCTGCTGTGTCTTTCCAGGTAGGGCTAAATTAACTTCTGGAGCCAAGAAGCTGCGTCTGACTGGGTAGGCTGAATTACTTCTTGTAGCCTGGGTTGAGTGTGGCTGGGCAGGTTGGAATCACATCTTGGAGCCCCTGCTGAGTCTGGGTAGGCAGGACTGAATTTCCTCTTGGAGCCTCTGTCTGGCTGGGAGGGGTTGAAGCTATGGGGTTCTTGTGCCCTCACTTTTCCAGGCAAAATCTGGCTCGATGTGGGGCTGTGTCCCCCACTGCACCTGTGACAGAGGAGTGCCCCAGCTCCCACATTTTTCAGTCATCACCCAGACAAGGCTCATGCCTCTGGCTACTGTTTCCCTGAAGGGTGGGGGAAAGCTTCCAGACTCAGGACTTGAAAGAGTCTCTGCCCATGGTTTTTCAGACTTTTCATCCCTTACTTATCTGGGCTTTGAGATGTCCTCTCCTATCCCTCAAGTCTCCAAATGGTAAGGATCTCTCTCACTGCTGTGAGAGATTTTATAATCTGCAACCTGGAGGATGATGAGAGGAATACCAACTGCATGAGATCCAGTGAGTAGGACTGGAGAGGACCAGCCAGACCAGAGCAGAGATTTCCAACCTGATGTTTTTCTTTCTCTTCGATTTGGCTTCTGTAGGGTCCGTCTCCAGCCTATAACCTCCTCCAGAGTTTGGTACA
Source organism: Choloepus didactylus (assembly GCF_015220235.1). Taxonomy (NCBI): domain Eukaryota; kingdom Metazoa; phylum Chordata; class Mammalia; order Pilosa; family Megalonychidae; genus Choloepus; species Choloepus didactylus. Next base: position 91,907,515 of record NC_051334.1, on the reverse strand, counting down.
GGTCAGAGAACCTCCTTTTGGTAGAACATCTGGGGAGAAGTTTTTGGTAGCTGTTTATGTTGCCATGTTGAAGGCACCACTCCTCTTGTGGTATATTTTTCAAGCTTCAGTTGGAGGATGATGTTGGCCTTGTAGAAAGAGTTAGAGTGTTCCATACACTTCAAATTTTGGAAGAATTTAACAGATTTGCAGTTAAATTTTCTTGAAATTTTGGTATAAGTCTTCTGTGAAGCCACTGGGTCCTGGTCTTTACTGTGTAGGGGGTTTTTGATTACTGATTCAATCTCTACAAGTTTTGTTTAGATCTATTTCTTCTTGAGTCAATATAAGTAGTTTATGTATTTGTAAGAATTTGTCTATTTCATCTAGGTTATCTAATTTATTGACATACAGTTGCTCATAGCAGTCTCTTATGATCCTTTCATTTCAGGGTGGTCAGTAGTAATGCCCTCATTTCATTTCAGATTTTTATTATTTATATCCTTTCTCTTTTTTCTTTCTTTGTCTAGCTAAAGGTTTGTTGATTTTATTGATCTTTTCAAACAACCAAATCTTGGGTTTGATTATTCTCTTTATTGTTTTATTTATTGCATTTATCTCGACTCTGATCTTTGTTATTTCCTTCCTTCTCATGTTTGGTATAGTTTGCTCTTCTTTTCTACTTTTTCCTGCTTTGAGATTAGGTGTTTCTTTTTAAATATTTCTTCTTTTTCAATGTAAGTGTTTGGAGCTATAAATTTCCCTCTCAGCACTTGCCTTCACTTCATCCCATATATTTTGTTATGTTGTATTTTCATTTTCATTTGCCTGAAGATATTTCCTAATTTCACTTCTGATTTCTTCTTTAACCCATTGGTTGTTTAAGAGTATGTTGTTTAATTTCTGCATGTTTGTTATTTTTCCATTTCTCCCTCTGTTATTGATCACTATCATCATTCTGTTCTGACTTGAGCATGTACATTGTATGCTTTTGATATGTTTGAATATATTGAGCCTTGTTTTGGTAACAGTTCCAGTTTCCTAATGCTGCTGTTTTGCAAACTACCAGAAATTGTTTGGCTTTTATAAATGGGGTTTATTTGGTTATTAACTTACAGTCTGAAGGCCATGAAAATGTCCAAATGAAGGCATCAATGCAAGTATACCTTCACCAAAGGAAGGCCAGTGGCATCTGGAGAACCTCTGTTAGCTGGGAAGGAACATGGCTGGTGTCTGCTGATCCCAGATTGTGTTCCAGCACCACTGTCAGCTCCTGTGCATTCCTGAGTATCTCTCTTGGCTGCAGCAAGCATTTGGGCCTGTGTGGCTCTTTTTAAAGTACTCCAGTAAATCAATCAAGACCTACCCTGAATGGGTGGGGCCATGCCTCCATAGAAATAATCTAATCAAAGGTATTACCCACAGTTGGGTGTGTCACATCTCCATGGAAATAATCAAAGGACTTCAACCTAATCAACACTAATATGTCTGCCTTCACAAGATTGCATCAAAGAACATGGCATTTTGGGGGACATAATTCATCCAAACTGGCACAGTATCCAATATATGGTCTATCCTGGAGAATGATCCATATGCACTTGAGAAGAATATGTATCTGTTTGTGTTGGATACAGTGTTCTTTATGTCTGCTAGGCCTAGTTGGCTTAATGTATCCTTCAAGTCTTGTACTTCCTTGTTGATCATCTGACTAGATGCTCTATCCTTTATTGACAGTGATGTGTTAAAATCTCCCACTATCAGGTAGACTCATCAATTTATCCCTTCAAATCTGTCAGTATTTCCTTCATATAGTTTGAGGCTCTGCAGTTAGGGGCATATATATTTATAATTGTTGAATTGTCCCATTTATCATTATATAATGACCATTTTTGTCTGTCGTAACTGTTTTGACCTCAAGTCCATGTTATTCAATGTTAGTATGGCCACCCCAGTTGTCTTTTGGATAGCACTTGCATTGTGCATTTTTTACCAACCCTTCACCCTCAACCTACTTATATCTTTGACTTTAATGTGATTCTCTTATGGGCAGCATATATTTGGGCCATGTTTTTTTTAATCCCTCCTGCCAAACACTGCCTTTAGACTGAAGAATTTAATCCATTTACATTTAAAGTAACTACTGATAATATAGGACTTTCTTCTGTGATGTTGCCACTTAGCTATTTAAAATGAGGGTAGAGAATGGGAGCTAATGCTTACTTTGTGCAGAATTTTAAGTGCATTGATTGTATAGGTTTGGATATGGATTGAAGTGATGGTAGCACATTATTGTGACCACAATTAACAGTGATGAATTAGGGGCATGCTTATGGTAATGAGGAGAAGTTTAGAGTTGTGTCTGGAGGTTGTTCTTATGCATTGTATAGATATACGTTCTTGGTTTCTAGTGCATTAGAAAAGATAGAAGGAAATACCTGAATCTGTTGAACAGTAACATGGTATATTTGATTCTTGATGATAATTGTGTAACTATATAGCTTTTATCATGTGATCACATGATAGTGAAAACCTGGTGACTGACACTCCTTTTCACCAGTGTATGGGCAGATGAGCAATAAAACAATGACAAAACACATAAATAATAGAGGAGATAAGAGGTATGGGATGGTTTGAGTGTTCTTTTTTTTTAATAAATAGTTAACATTTATTAGACTGAGTTTTACATGGTGTTTTTGTTTCCTAGGCTGCTCCAGCAAATACTATGAAATGGATTGTGTTAAACAATGGGAATTTATTAGCTTACAGTTTTGAGACTGAGAAAATGTCTGAATCAAGGAATCATTAAAGTGATGCTTTTTTCCTGAAGACCAGCTGCTGGCAATACTTGGCTCCTCTGCCACATGGCAAGACACATGATGGCATCTGCTGGTCTCTACCTTCTCTTCTGGGTTTTCATGATTTCAGCTTCTTGCTTCCCTGGCTATCTCTCTGTCTGAATCACATTCTCCTATAAAGGACTTCAATAAGAGGATTAGGACCCATTTTGAATGAGGTGGGTCACACATTAACTGAAGTAGTCTCACGCAAAGGTCCTACTTACAATGGGTTCACACCCACAGAAATGGATTAAATTTCAGAACAAGTTTTTCTGGGGTACATATAATTTCAAACCACCACACATGGTTTATTTCATTTTATATTACAACATTATCTTTGAAGTAGGTGCTAGTATTTCACACCTATTTTACAACTGAGGGAAGTAAAGCCTAGTAAGTTCACATAGCCAGCTAACAAGGGTCAATGTGGGTATCTCGACCAAGAGCCTTAAGTAAAAGCCCATGCTGTTTACTGAGTTCTTGACCACTAACCAATCCATCAGTAAGTCCTATCAGTTCAACTTCAAAACATCTCTCTCACAATCAGCTACTTCTCACCTCCTTCACAGCTACCACCCTGGTCCAGTCACCATGATTAGCAGTCTGAACTATTACAGATGGCTCCTAACTCATTCTCCACTGCCACACTTGTCTCTGTACAGCCCATTCTTACACAACAGACTGAATGATCTTTTAAGTGTCAAACATGTTAGTCTCCTGCTTATTTCTCCAGTGGCTTCCATCACAGGGCCCTAAGGGAGCTGGCCCCTCCCTACCTCTGCAACCTTGTCTCTTCCTACACCCTCCAGCCTCACCAAGTTCCAGTCATTCTGAAGTGGGAACAAGCTCACTTCTCACTCTAGAGCTTTTCTACTGCTTATTTTCACTATTTCAGAAATACTCTTTTTTACCTTCCAATGACTGTCTCCTTCTCATCCTTCATCCCTCTGCTCAAATGACAACACTTCTCCTTCACCAACTTCCAACTTATTCTGGGAGGGGTGGAGATGTATGTGCACATGTGTATGTGAGGAAAAAGCAACTTGCTTTTATGTCTCCTCAGCCATGTCTTTATACATTTTATTATCCCTTAGGGCTGGTCATTTCTGATTTCATCTGTTATATATGAATGCTTCATAATTTCAATCTCTCAAAATAGCTTATCTCAAAACACATTACCTTAACAACCATCATAATTCCTCCACATTGACAATGAAACTGAAGTTCAAAAGGAAATGAACTGAATTACCCAAAATCATTAAGCTAATAAGAGGCAAAGCTGAACCTTAAAATTTTAAGTTCCACTCAGTACTTTTTTTTTCCATTCAGTGTTCACAGTTGTTGGTAAGCAGTTTATTAGGGAACAAGTTATGTATCAATTTCAAGCTCAAATGTACTGATTTTTATATTTACGGAGTACTATTCAAAAGAATCTTTTTAAAGCAATTTTACATGTATTTTCTCATTTTTTTTCATAAAAATATCCAAGTAGGTAAGAGGTCAAATTGAAGGAGGCACAAAGAGGTTAAGTGACTGACTGAAAACATAGGTCTTGCGTTCCAGTTGTAATATTTTCCCATTAAACCAAACTGCCTAATTAAACAAATAATGATACTCAAATAAATGACGAATACACCGAAGACCTAGGATGAATGAGAACAGTTAAGTGTAACTACATTACACTTGGGGTTTATTTGTTTAAGGGGTTGTCATAAGGAGACGGTGTATATATATTAGGATTCCCTTGTGTGCAAATGATAAGGTCAAAAAGGAACATACCAGAATCACAAAAGTATAAAAATCATAAAGGAAAGCCTGGATCAAGGAAGCACTCTTTAAAAAGAGACAGAAATGGCTATTAAAAAGTTGGAATATATCTAATCTTTAAAATAAATGTTAAGGAGGCCAATATGACATTCCATAATGATGAAATCTTGGAATAGATAAAGTACAGATGTGAGCATCAATTCCACGTTCTTAAGATGGAGGCAAAATATTTAAACATTTATCCAATAATTTAGTGTAAACCAATTCCCATTCTTTTTTACATTCTGAAAGCAGAATTTTTGACCATAATGAATGACTATACCCAGGAAACTGCACCTAAGAGTCTGCTTCACCCACTTCACTTGGAGTTGATTTTGCCTTACAGAGAAAAACCATTAAAATTTCTCTTCTCTCTCCCAAGATCTTAATCAAGCATTATGTAGAAATTCAGAAAGTCCTATATATCAAGTAATACATGAAAAACAGAAGTCAAAATGATATATGCACACTGACAGCAAGTACATTAGTATACCCACTACCAAATAACACTGCAAAGTTTGCAAACACTGTAAACTGGTGATGGAGGACAGTAGTTTCCAAGGAACATACTTAATCAGACCCTCAAAGTGCCCTAGAAACCTGTATTTTTAACAAAAGACCCAGTGATTCTAGGTTTTGATTAAAAGTATGGTTTAGGAAAAGCAATTCTAACCTTACCATGTGTCAGATTAAATATACAATGAAACTAAATTATGTCATGTAATTGAACTAAAAAACACCCCATAGTTTTCTCTACACAAAGTATTAACAGATATCTAAATACAATACAATTTTAAAAATGAGATAAAATGAAATTGTGTATATGTAGTTGTATTCATAAAGATACGTATGCTAACCAAAAGCTATCCAACAATGTGAAACATTAATGGCAAATTCAACTACAAGTGAATATGTTTCTCTGAATTCATGTTTCATTGAGCATCAAAAACCACTAGTCTTTTAATCCTTCTCTTGTACATTATTCTGTATCCACATTCTCTGCATCTGATTGGATCCCTGGATTTTATTTCACTTTCTGTGTGACATTCTCCACAGATATAGATCATTGGCTGCTGCTTTGGGGGTTGCACATCCTTCTGGGTGTCTATTGTTAGTCCACAGCACAGAGAAACCCTCTCATACCTGGAATACCTGGGTGTTCTTTTATATTCCTTATTCTATATTTTAAAACATTTAATATTTTAAAAATATTTTTCTTTATTTTAGAGTAATGTAAATGATCAAAAATTGATTGTGGTGATTAATGCACAACTATATGATGATACTGTGTGCCAGTGATTGTATACTTTGGATGGATTATATGTTATGTGAGTATATCTCAACAAAATTGCATTAAAAAGGAAAGTGGGGGGGAACCTAAGATGGTAGCTAGGTGAGACAGGGAAAAAAAAAATCTCCGTGAAAAATACTAGAAAAAAAAACAGAAGGAGACCCAGAGTACCAGTTTCAGCGATGCACCAGTTGGATGAGGCCTCCTAGCACCACAGGGGCTGTATACTTGGTGTAACCAGGAGTCTGCATTCTGAAACGAGTGAGTAAGCCGGCTGGAAGGCCCACAGCCATGCTGCAGTGTGGGGAAGGCAGGGGTTGGTGGCTGGAGACAAACTGGTTCTTTAAAAAAAAAAGGGGGGGAAACCCAGGAGTGGCCGCAGTTGCCGATGGTGGAAACCGCACAGCGAAACACAACAGGAGTGAACTGAGCCAGCCTCTCAGTGTCGGCCGTGGAGGATAGCTCACGGCAGACACCCTCGGGAGCAGGGGAGTGCAGGGGAGAGCCGGAGGGAGGGAGAAGCCCCGTGGCTTGTAGCTGGATCCCTGGAGGGCTGGATAAACTCATGCCCGGAGCTGTGCCCACAGCCCAGAGCCCTGCCAGTTGTCCCAGAGCTGGGAAGGAGGAACTGTGCAAAGAGAGGGGGGTGTGGAGATGCCTTGTTCAACCATTTTTGCTTCAGGCTGAGAGCGCCCCAGCATGGCAGGGCAGCCCAGGGCTTCCCTTGAGGGACGGCACACAGTTTTGATGTAGCACAGCCCTCCCTCAGCAGAGGTCCTGGAAGATCACAGCTGAGAAAGAGGGCCCACTCAGAAAACCCAGGGACACTGTGCCAAGTCTGGTGGTTTGTGGGTCAGTGAGAGAGAGGGTCTGGGACAGATCTGAAATGAAGGCTTAGACTCTTGTGATGGCCTTCAATCTCCAGGAACACCTGGAGGGATTGAATATTAAAACTGCCCTGCCTCCCTGGCCACCTGGACACATGCCCCACATTCAGGGCGGATGGCTCTAGCAACACACCCAAACTGAGTTCACCAACTGAACCCCCACAAGAATCATTTCCCCACACACCATGGGGACAAGGTTGGGGAGAGCTGACTTGAGGGGTATAGGTGACTCACAGACACCACCTGCTGGTTAGCTAGAGAAAGTGTACGCCACCAACCTGTGTTTCTGAAAAATTAGATTGGCATTTTTTTTAACAACTCAAAAGAGCCCTATCAAGCAAAGCAAATGCCAAGAGGCCAAAAACAACAGAAAATCTCAATGCATATGATAAAACCAGATGATATGGAGAACCCAAGTCCAAACACCCATATTAAAATATCAGAAGACACCCAGTTCTTGGCTCAATTAATCAAAGAACTACAATTGAGGAATGAAAACATGGAAAAGGATTTAAAGGACATCAAGAAGACCATGGCCCAGGATATAAGCGACATAAAGAAGATCCTAGAAGAGCATAAAGAAGACATTGCAAGAGTAAATAAAAAAATAGAAGATCTTATGGAAATAAAAGAAACTGTTGGCCAAATTAAAAAGATTATGGATATTCACAATACAAGATTAGAGGAAGTTGAACAAAGATTCAAAGTCCTAGAAGTCCACAGAACAGAAAATGAAAAAACAAAAGAAAGAATGGAGAAAAAAATTGAAAAAATCAAAATGGATCTCAGGGATACAATAGATAAAATAAAACGTCCAAACTTAAGACTCATTCGTGTCCTGGAAGGGGAAGAGAAGGGTAAAGGTCTAGAAAGAGTATTCAAAGGAATTGTTGGGGAAAACTTCCCAAACCTTCTACACAATATAAATACACAAAGCATAAAAGCCCAGTGAACTCCAAATAGAATAAATCCAAATAAACCCACCCCAAGACATATTCTGATCAGACTCTCAAATACTGAAGAGAAGGAGCAAGTTTTGAAAGCAGCAAGAGAAAAGCAATTCACCACATACAAAGGAAACAACATAAGACTAAGTTGTGACTACTCAGTGGCCACCATGGAGGCAAGAAGGCAGTGGCATGACATATTTAAAATCCTGAGAGAGAAAAATTTCCAACCAAGAATAGTTTATCCAGCAAAACTCTCCTTCAAATTTGAGGGAGAGCTTAAATTTTTCACAAACAAATGCTGAGAGAGTTTGCCAATAAAACACCTGCCCTACTCCAGATACTAAAGAGAGCCCTACTGACAGAGAGACAAAGAAAGTAGAAAGAGATACAGAGAATTTTAACAGACATATATAGAACATTACATCCCATATCACCAGGACACTCATTTTTCTCTAGGGATCATGGATCTTTCTCCAGAAGAGACCATAGGCTGGGACATAAAACAAGCCTCAATAAATTTAAGAAGAAAAAAGGAAATTGAATATATTCAAAGCACATACTCCAACCACAATGGAATACAAATAGAAGTCAATAATTTTTTGAATTGTAACTCCACTATTTACTTCCTACATAATATAAAATACATAAACTCTAAAGACAAATCAGTGGTTTTGAACTCAACATAAAATATGTAATTTTTGACAAGAACTATATAAAGGTGGGGGAATGGAGGAGTATAGGAACATAGTCTATGTGTCCTATAGAAGTTAAGCTGGTATCAAAGAGAAATGGGGGAAGGGGCAATGGGGAGTTAAGAAATGAGTGTAAGGTTGCTGTTTGAGGTGAAGGGAAATTTCTAGTAATGGAGGGTGGGAAGGTGATAGCATTAGAACATTCTAAATGTGATTAATCCCACTAATGGAATGCTAGGGAGGGGTTGGAATGGGAAGATTTAGGCTGTATATATGTTTCCACAATTGAGAAACAAAAACAGTCTAAATAGACAACAATTGAATGCCAAGGATGACCCTGGATAGGATTGGACGATGGAGGACAGGAGGCTCAAAGGGACATAGTTGAGAAATAAGGAAAAGGAAATATAGAATGTAAGCTTTGTATCATTGTTGAATCTCTTGTACTTCTTAGCTGTGCTTAATGGGATTGCATAAAAGAATGTTCTTGTTCATGGGAATTGTATATGAGAATTATAGTGTTTGTTCAAGGAGGTGTGCAGCTAGCTCTCATATGTCCAGAAGACAGAGCAATAGATGATGGATGATGGATAGGGAGAGAGGGAGGGAGGGAGGGAGAGAGGGAGGAAGGGAGGGAGAGAGGGAGGAAGGGAGGGAAAGAAATAGCAGTGGGACAACACGTTAAAGTTTGTGGATTGGGGGGTATCGGGGGTATCAGGGGGGTCAGGGAATGCTGGAGTTCTGTGTATGGGGTTTGTATGGTTTTTGCAACTGTTCCTATAACTTTGAATTTATTCCAAAATAAAATGTTAAAACAAAATAGATTGGGGTGATGAATGCATGACTATATAATGGTACTGTGAACAGTTGATTGTACATCATGGATGACTGTACATTATGTGAATATATTTCAATAAAACTAAATTTAATTTAAAAAAAGGAAAGTGGTAAAATTAAGAGTTATAAAGGGAACAAAATGAAGAGAAAAAAGCTTAATAGAAGAGAATAAATATTTACACTATCTATAGCAAGAAAAGTGTTTATTTCTTGTCAAGTAAAATACATTTATAAAATAAATAAGACCACCATCAAAACCCCAATGGATAAATAGGTAAAGTATTCAGAAATTTAAAGAGATAATATAGATAGTGAAAGGGAAAAGCACACAAAAGCATTGCTAATAGCTAATGAAATGTAAGTGAACTATAAGTGAATTACATCAGCACATATTACAGCAAAACCTATTTTTTAATGATAAAAGTCTTCAGAGGATGGGGAGAGCAAGTAAAGCTCTTCATTGCTGATGATTTTATAAATTGCACATTTCTGGAGAAATATTCTCCTATGATGAAACAATAAAAATGTTCTGTGGTTCAAAAACAATGGTGCTGGGAGAACTAAATATCCATATAATAAAGAATGCAAGAGTATCCATATCTCACACCATTTATGAAAATTACCTCAAAATAGATCAGAGACCAAAATGTAACAACTAGGTTTCTAAAACTCCTAGAAAAAAAATGTAGAGAAGCATCTTCAGTATCTCATGGTACTCACAGTTTCTTAGAATTTACATGCAAAGTTCAAGCAACAACAAAAATAGATAAAAGAGAGCTCATGAGAATTAAAATCTTTTGCATATGAAAAGACTTTGCCATGAAAGTGAAAAGACAACATACTCAATGGGGGATAATATTTGAAAAGCACATATCCAAGAAGAGTTTAATATCCATAATATACAAAGAAATCCTACAGCTCAACAATATAAAGACAACCCAATTGAAAATGGGAAAAAGACTTGAGTAGACATTCTTCTAAAGATGATATACAAAGGGTGAAAGGCACATTAAAAGGTGAACACCACTAGCTATTAGGTAAATGCAAATCCAAAACCATAAGATATAATTTCACACCAGCTAGAATGCATATTATTTAAAAATAATAAAACTACAAGAATTGAAGAGGATGTTTTGAAAAAGGAGCACTCTTTCATTGCTGGTGGGAATATAAAATGGTGCAGCCACTGTGGAATACAGCTTGACAGTTCCTCAGGAAGCTAAATATGTAATTATCTTAAGACCTGTCACCTTGCTTATAGGTATATATCTGGAAGACGTGATAGTGGGGACTGAACAGATATTTGTACACCAATGTTAATAGTGGCATTATTCGCAATTACCAAAATATGTAAGCAATGAAAGGGTCCAGAAATGCTGAATGGATAAACGAAATGTGGTATATACATATGATGGAATATTTTCCAGCTTTAAACAGGAATGAAGTCCTGATACATGGGACAATATGGGTGAACTATGAAAGCATTATTCTGAATGAAATAAGCCAGATATGACTGGTCAAATATTGTATGATGTCACTGTTATGAACTAATTAGAATAAACAATATCATAGAGTTAGAAACTATAGTATATGTTACTGGGGGATAGAAAGCAGTTGAGAAAGTGGAGCTCATGCTTAGTTTGTACAAAATTTCCCTTTAGGTTGATTGCAAAGGTTTGGAAAAGGATTGTGGTGATGGTAGAACATAAAATTTAATGTAATTCACAGTGTTGAATTATGTATGTGAATTTGGTTGAAGGGAAATTTTGGTTCATGTTTATTACTGGAATTAATGTTAGAAGATAAAACATGGGACTATATAACACAGTGAACCCTATTTTTGATGATGGGTTGAGGTTAATAGTACAAGTATAAGAATGTTCTTTCATGAATTATAACAAATTTATGATACTAATACAAGATATTAATAATAGGATGGAATATGGCAAAAATACACCTAATGTAAACTATGGTTTATAATAATACTATTTTAATATTCTTTCATCAATAGTAACAAAGGTACTAGATTAATGCAAAATGTCAACAATTTGGGGGTATATGGGAACATTGTAGCTTTTACATCACTTTTCTGTAAACCTGCAACTTCTCTAATTAAGAAAAATAATAAGTTTAAAACACAATGCTAAGTGAAAGAAACCAGACACAAGTACTACATATAGTATAATTCTATTTATACAAAATATAAATATAAATAAATCTATAGAGACAGAAATAGATTAGTGGTTATGTATGGATGGAGAAATACAGAGTGATTGAGCAGTGACTGTTGAAGGGTTTGGGGTTTTTCTTTTTGGAGTAATGAAAAGGTTCTAAAATTGTGTTGATGAATACATAACTCTGGTAATATGCTAAAATCCATTGATTGTACATTTGAATGAATGTTGTGGTATGTTGATGTAGTTCACTAAAACTGCTTGTGAAAAAAGTAATGTTAAATCTATGTTTTGAGATATAGAATATATAAAGATATAATTTGTAACAAGTACAACAAAAATGTGAGGAGATATAGTTACAAAATCAGTGCATATTTATGGAATTGAAGTTAAATTGGCCTCAACTAAAACATGAATTTTTGTAGATTTATGTTAAATATTAGAGCCATGGTAACCACCAAAATATATTAAATACTGTTCCAGTTTGTTGAGGCTGCCATTATACAAACCACCAGAAATGGATTGACCTTTATAAAGGGGGTTTACTTGATTACAAATTTACAGTCTGAAGGCCCATGAAAATGTCCAGATTAAGGCATCAACACAAGTATACCTTCACAGAAGGAAGGCCAATTCTTCTGATATGCAAAGGAGGGACAGTCATAGGATAAACATTCTCATTGCCATAGGGATAAATTGAAAGGAAAACAGGGTTCACAGGACCAAAACAATTCCTAAAACCTGCAGGGCAAACTCCATTAGATTTCAAAGTCTGAGAGTAATTTATACAGTGATGTTTTATCCTTGGGGCTTGAAGAGCAGGAGTCCAACTCTCTAAGGGACTTTGGGGCAGCCATTTTCTCTCTAAACACTGGGGTGAGTTCACCAACATATTCACATATTGGGGAGACCAACTTCTCAGTCCCACCCTCCTCACACTTTGGGGCAGAACCTGGACTCTCTTCCATCTCTGGGGCACACACTCAACACCTTCAGAACACTGAGATGGTGGTCAGGCTCTCCCCAATCACTGCGGAATGTGCTCCACACTCTGAGGCCTGGGGTGGCAGCACTCTTTCTAAACATTGAGGCAGAAGGCCTGCCCTCCACCTCTGGAGAAAACTCACCCTTTCCACATGCATGTGTTGCTCTGCTCTGCTTGCCCAAGACTTCTTTTCTCCAGACCTTAAATTCAATGGTTCTGTCTTTGAAGAAACTTTTCCTTCAATTTGTCCCTTCTCCATCCCTCCAGTCCAGACCAGCAGTGGTTCCATCTATACAGATCTCACAGAAAATTTTGTAGGCTTGGCATGCAGTTTACAAGTGTCAAAACCATCAAACAATAGGACTTTCCACAAATCCTTTCTGGATAATATCATCTCCAACCCTGGCTTATACTGAAGTGGCTGGCTGTTTCCAGGTTTCCTTAAATCCTCATGTGGAGCTGTAGCCTTTGGAGTTTCACTTTCTGGAAGCCCAGGGTTTTCTAGACCATCTATTTCTGGTTTCTTTGAACTAAAGTGTTCATTTATCAGCATATCTCTTTTTTCTCTCACTTTACTATAAGCTGCAAGGAGAAACCATGCTACATCTATATTTAGCTTAGAGACCTTTTGAGCTAAGTATTCCAGCTCATTGCTTTTAAATTCTGTCTTCCATCTGACACCATGACTCAATTTTGCCAAATTCTCTGCCACTTTAAAACAAGGATTGCCTTTCTTCCAATTTGCAGCAACACATTCATCATTTCTGTTCAAGTCCTCATCAGAAGTATCTTTAGAGTCCATATTTCTAAGAACAGTCTCTTCAAAGCATTCTAGGCCTTTTCTATCAAGCTCCTCACAATTCTTCCAGAGTCTTCCTCTTATCCATTTAAAAAGCCATTCCAAAATGTTTGATATTTGCAAATTCAGCATCACCCCACTTCTCTGGTACCAAAATCTGTTCCAGTTTGCTAATGCTGCCATTATGGAAACCCCCAGAAATGAATTGGCTTTTACAAAGGGAGTTTATCTGGTTACAAATTTATAGTCTGAAGGCCATGATAATTTCCAGATTAAGGCATCAGCACAAGTATACTTTCACCAAAGGAAGGCCAATGGTGTCCAGAAAACTATGTTAACTGGGAAGGCATGTGGCTGGCATCTGCTGACCCTGGGTTGTGTTACAGTTGCTCTCTCAACTCCTGTGCATTCTTCAAAATGTTGCTCTTGCGGCATTTTGTCCTCTCTTAGCTTCTCCATAGCAAACACTGGGCTAGCATCTCTGAAACATTAGCAAAAGTCTGCTTTCAATGGCCATCTTCAAATTGTCTCTCTCAGCTGTTCTGAGTTCCTTCTGTTTGTGAATTCTTTTATAGGACTCCAGTGACTAAATCAAGACCCACCTTGAATGGGCAGGGTCCATATATCCATGGAAACAATTCATTCAAATGTTTCACCCACAGTTTATTCAGTCACATCTCCATGGAAACACTCAATCAAAGGATCCTAACCCAAACAGCACTAATGCATCTACCCCCACAAAACGGCGTCAAAGAACAAGGCAGTTTTGGGGATATAATACATCCAAACTGGCACTAAGATATATTCAAAAAGAATTGAGAAGAGACTCAAAATGGTACAATGCAAAAAAATCAAATGAACACAAAAGAAGGTATTAATAGAATTGAGGATCAAAAAAGCTGTAAGGCTTAGAAAGACCATGTAGTAAAATAGCAGAGAAAATGCTGCATTACCAATAGCTACATTAAATATATATTGATTAAAATGACTTTAAAAGGCGAAGAGTCTTTGAATGTATAAATATGCAAGACCCAAACAATGTTCTAAGTGCAAGAGACTCATTAAGTGAAAGATGTAAGAAGGAATAAAGTGAAAGAATGGAAAACAAAATATACCATGCAAGTGGCAGCCAAAGAGCACTATACTTATATCAGAGAAAAGAGACTTTAAGTGAAAAAAACGTATGGACAAAGACAGTCACTATGTACATATAATGGAGTCAATTCAATGAAAATACATAACAATTTTAAATATATAAGTACCTATTGGCAAAGCACCAAAATATATGAAGCAACAATTAAGAGATTTGAAGGGAGAAATAGAATTCTACATTAACATTGTGAGAATTCAATACATCACTTTCCATAATGGATATATCATGTAGATAGAAGATCAATAAGGAAAAACAAGACTTGTCCAATAATCCAAACCAGCTAAACCTAACAAAAACATATAGAACACTACAAACAAAAACAGCAGAAAACATATTCTTCTCTATTGCACATAGATCATTCTCCAGGATAGACAATATATTAGGTCATACAAAAGATCTCAATGCACTCAAGATATTGGAATCATATAATGTATCCTCTCCAACCACAATGGGGTAAGCTAGAAATAAATAACAGAGAGAGAACTGGAAAATTCATAAATATTTGGTATTAAACAGCACATTCATGGAAAAACAATGCATTAAAGAAGAAATAACAAGAGAAAATTGGAAATATCTTGAGGTGAATGATAATGTAAATACAGCATACTAAAACTTGTGAGATTCAGCATAGGCAGTGTTAAGAGGGAAATATATAGATCTAAATGCATACATTAAATATGATGATCTCAAATCAGATGGTTACTTCACAAATGTAAACACTAGAAAAGAAGAGCAAAATAAGCCAAAGTGAAAAGTAAGGAAATAATGAGTGGAGATAAGTGAAATAGAAAACAAAAGTAATATAGACAATGCAACAAAACATTGGATCTTTGAAAAGATAAATAAAACTGACATAACTTTAGTTGCACTGAAAAAGAAAAAAGACAGAGTATAGATATAATGAAAATCAGAAATGAAAGGGGGAGCATAACTACTGACCCCACAGAAATGAAAAGTATGATAAGAGTATGCTAGAACAACTGTACACCAAAAAATTAGATAACCTAGGTAAAAGAGAAAAATTCCTAAAAACAACTCTCTACACTGAAGAAGATCTCAACAAATGAGTACCTATTAAAAAGACTGAATCCATTATCAAAAACCTCCTAAGAAAGTAAAGTGCAAGACCAAGAAAGTGAAGTGCAAGACCAGTGACTTCACAGGTAAATTTTACCAAACATTCCAAAAACGGTTAACACCAATCCCACTCAAACCCTCTGAAAAAGTTGATGGAGAGGGAAAACTCCCTAACTGATTCTATGAGTTCAACATCACCCTAATACCAAGTCAAATAAAGATACCACAGAAAAGAAAATTACCAACCAATAGCTCTTATGACTATAGATCCAAAAATACTCAATAAAATACTAGGTAACTGAATCCATTAGCAGTGTTTAAAGAATTATATACCATGGATAAGTGGGAATTAGCCCAGTTTTGCAATGGAGGTTCAACATAAGAAAATCAATTAATGTAATACACCACATTAACAGAATGAAGGGATGAATATAATCATCTCATTTGACACAGATACTGCATTTGACAAAATCTGGCACTCTTCTTGACAAAGCACTTAGAAAGTTAGGCATGGAAGGCAACTTTCTCAACATGGTGTAGGGCATATATGAAAAATTCATCATTAACATCATACTAAATTATGAAATACTGGAAGCTTTCCCTCTAAGAACAGGAAAAAGAGAAGGATATCCACCATCACCACTTTTATTAAACATTGCACTGGAAGATCTAGCCAGAGAAATCAAGAAAATGTAACAAAGGCATACAAATTGGAAAAGAAGAAATAAAAATACAATATGAAGAAAATCCTAAGTAATGCACAACAGAAGTGCTAGAACTTATAAATAAATTCAGGAATGTGGCAGGGTGCAAGAACAAAAAGAAATATCAATAGTGTTTCTGTACACTAGTAATGAACAATCTGAAGAGAAAATCAAGGAAAACTTTCATTTCCAATGACAACTAAAAATGTCAAATATCTAGGAATAAATCTAACCAAGGATGTATAGGAATTGCACATTGAAACTTGCACAAAGTTGCTGAAAGGAATCATAGGAGATCTAAATAAATGGAAGGAAATATAAGTTCATGGATTAGAAGACTAAATATTGTTAAGATGTGAATTCTACCAAATGTTGTTTTAAAAGTTCAATACAATCCCAAACAAAATTCCAGCAGCCTTCTTTGCAGAAATGAAAGTAAATCACCAAAATTATATGGAAGCTTAAGTGGGCCCAGATAGCCAAAACCATCTTGAAAAAGAATCAAATTGGGGTCTCACACACCCTTAACTCAAAACTTATTACAAATCCACAATAACCAAAATAGCATCATATTGGCACAAGGAGAGACTTATAGATCAATAGAATCAAATTTATAGTTCAGAAATAAACTCTCACATTTATGGCAAACTGATATTTTTATTTTTTAGAAGTTTTGGGTTTATAGAACAATTATGCATAAAATATAGGAGTCCCATTCACAACTCCACCAACACTTGCTTTTGTCTGGAAAATCTGATACAATTGATAACAGCATTTTAAAAATAATTCTACTATTTTAACAGTAGTTACATTTGTTACAATTGATGAAAAATTATTAAAGTAGTACTATTAAATGTTGTCCACAGTTTATATATGGATAATTTAAATGCACTCAAGATATTGGAATCATATAATGTATCTTCTCCAACCACAATGGGATGAAGTTAGAAATCAGTAACAGGGACAACTGGAAAATTCATAAATATTTGGTATTAAACAGCACATTCACACACAAAAAAACAATGCATTAAAGAAGAAATAGCAAGAGAAAATTGTTTATTTTTATGCATGTCTTTATTACTCAACTACCCATACACTGGATAAAAGGGGTGTCAGTCCCAAGGTTTTTACAGTCAAATGGTCACAAGATAAAAGCTATATACAATCACTATCAAAGATCAAGTCTACTGGATTACAGTTCAACATTTTCAGGTATTTCCTTGTGGCTACTCTAATACACTAGAAACTAAAAAAAAACTATATAATGAGTCAGTAGTCATAATCATTTGTTAAATCTTAACTTCTCTGCTAAAACTCCTCACTTTCATTTGATCATTCTCTCAATCTTCAAGGATATCTGGGCAATTACCATTCTAATTTATACATGCTGAAAAAGGGTATCAACTTTATGGGGTAAAGGAATGAATCTGGTTGATAATCTTGGAGAGACTGGTAACTCTGGGCCTCAGGGCTTATCTGGCATAGGAACAATCTGGAGGCTTTAAGTTTCTGAAAAAATAAACTTAATAGGTAAAGTTGTACAGAGTCTTAGTTAGAGCCCAGGGTATTCTTTAGGGTTTTCAGGAATATGGTTGGTTGGGGGTTGGCATACTGTGGCAAATTGCAATATCTGGCTGAAGCTTGCATAAGATAAACCTCCATAATGACCTCTCAACACTATTTGAAATCTCTTAGCCACTGAAACTTTATTTTGTTTCATTGCTTTTCCCCCTTTTGCTCACAGAAGGCATCCTCAATCCCACAACACCAGGGCCAGACTCATCCCTGGAAGACATGACCCATGTCACCAGGGGGATTATACCCCTGGGAGTCATGCCCCATGTAATGGGAGGTTAGTGAGTTTATTTGCAGAATTTCACTTAGAGAGAGAGGCCACATCTGAACAACAAAAGCAGTTCTCTGAGGATGAGTCTTAGGCATAATTATAAGTAGGCTTAAATTTGCCATTACAGAAATATATCTCATAACAACAAGCTTCAAGATTGAGGGCTTGGCTTAATTAATTGGGAGTACCCAATTCTTGAGAGAACATCAGGAGTTCCCAAGGTGGGGAGATTTAATAGTTCCACATTTTTTATCCAGTCCCTCAAGGGACTTTGAAAATAGTTATTTTTTTAATTTATTTTCTACACAAACTACTGTGGGGATGCATCATGGTATGACATTAACTTGTACAGAATAACAAGATCCCATTCCCTATTTTAGAATCCCTATAATTAGGTTGTTTGAATAAACTGACAGGTAGGTTATATTACATAGTGTGCTACAGAGAATTTAAGTTTCAGACAAAATAAACATCTTTTCCTTTGGTCTCACACAGAGGTTGAAGTTTTAATATACAGGCAATATCCTAGGCATGCAATCTTTGTTCTTTTGTTCCTTGCTTATTTCACTCAACATGTCTTCAAGGTTCATTCACGTAGTTTTATGCCTCATGACTTCATTTATTTCTGTAGTCACACAATATTCCATCATTTGTATACACCACATTCCACCTTCCACTCTTCAGTCAATGTACACTTGAGCAACCTCCATCCATTTGCAGTCATGAGTAATGCCACAACAAACACCAGAATGTAAATGTCCCTTCGTGCCCCTGCTTTCCATTCTTCCATGCATATACCTAGTAATGGGATTGCCAGATAACATGGCAACTCCGTACTCAACTTCTTGAGGACCTGCCACACTGCCTTCCAGAGGGGGTGCACATTTCCACTTCTCCACCAAGATTGAATAGGTATACCTCTTTCTCAACATCTCCTCCAGCACTTGTGGTTTTCTGTTTATTTTTTAAGCAGTTTTATTGACACAAAATACAACCCATACTAATTTTAAAATCAATGGCTCCTGGTATAATCACATTGTCATGTATTCACTACCACAATATATATAAAATCATTCACATTTCTTCTGAAAAGAAAGAAGAAAAAAGGAAAGAAAAAATTCCTACACATCCCCCCTTATACCCACCTCTTATTTACAATTAGCTTTGGTATATTGCCTTTGTTACTATTAATGAAAGAATATTACAGTCTTCCTGTTAACTGTAAAACTTGGTTTGCATTATTTGTATTTTTGCCATACACCTTCCCATTTTTTACAATTGTGATAGTAACACATGGTTCTTGTTCATGATGAAACCTTCTTATATTTGTACAATTAACCGCCATCATTGTCCATTCTAGGTTTCACTAATATATATAGTCCCAGTTCTTACCCTCTAGCTTGACTTCTGGTAACAAAAATGACTCTAGTCTTATACTTTTCAACCATTATCACACTCAGCTTTGTTAATTACACTTACAGTATTGTACCACTATCACAGAGTATTGTGCTATCATTTTCCAAACTTTACAGTCAACCTTATTGAACATTCTGTACTCCTTAAGTATTGAGTGCCCAATCATTGGCCCCTTTCTATCTCCTGATAATCTGTGCTCTCTAATTTAACTTTCCGAGTTTGCTCATTGTTTTTAGTTCATATTAGTGAGACCATTCAGTATTTGGCCTTTTCTTTCTGGCTTAATTCAGTCAACATAATGTCCTAAGGTTCATCCATGTTGTTGCATGTGTCATAACTTTATTCCATCTTACAGTTGCATGTGATACCACCAATTTCATTTTCCTTTTCAAGATACTTTTAGCAATTCAGGGCACAATGTACTTAAAATATATATTTGATTGATAATTTTTCTATTTCCAAAAAGTAAGTTTTTGGGATTTAGATTGGTATTGCATTGAATCTGTAAATCATTTTGGATAGAATTGACATCTTATTTATATTTAGTTTTCCTATCCATGAACATGGCATGTTCTTTCATTTATCTAGGTTTTCCATATTTATTAAGAAAATTTTAATTTTATGTGTATAGGTTTTTTATGTTCTTGGTTATATTTATTCTTAAATATTTGATTCTTTTGGTTGCTATTGTAAATGGAAATTTTTCTTGATTTCCTCCTCAGATTGGTCATTACTAGTGTATAGAAACACTACTGATTTGTTTGTGTTGACCATGGATCCTGACACTTTGCTGTGCATGCTTAATAGCTCTAGTAACATTGCTGTAGATTTTTTTTTGGTAATTTCTACATATAAGATCCTTCATCTGCAAACAGTGAAAGTTTCCCTTCTTCCATTCAAATTTGGGTGCCTTTAATTTTTCCTTCCCTAATTGCTCTAGCTAGAATTTCCAGCACAATGTTGAATAAAAATGGTAAAAATGAGCCTCCTTCCTTTGTTCCAGGTTTAGAGGGAAATTTTTCAGTCTTTCCCCATTGAGGAAAATTTAAGCTATGGGCTTTTCATATATTTCCTCTATCATGCTGAGGAAGTTTCCTTCTATTCCTATCCTGTGAAGTGTTTTGATCAATAAAGAATGCTGAGTTCTGTCAAATGTCTTTACTGCATCAATTGAGATAATCATGTGTTTTCTCCCCTTTGACTTACTGATGTGATATATTACATTAATTGATTATCTTGCATTGAGCCACTGTTCTGGTTGTCTAATACAGCCATTATTCAAAATACCAGAAATGGATTGACTTTTATAAATGGGATTTATTAGGTTATAAATTTACAGTCCTAAGGCAATAAAAGTGTCCAAACTAAGGCATCAACAGCAGAATACCTTCACTGAGGAGCAAACCAATGGCATCTGGAATAACTCTGTCAGCTGGGAAGGCATGTGGCTGGCATATGCTGGTCCTGTACTCCTGGGTTCTTGTTTCAAATTGCTTTCCCCAAAATGTCTATGGGCTTCTGCCTCTCTTAGCTTCTCTCTGTCACCTCCTGGGCATCCTTGTTGTTTCTCCCAGGGCATTTCTCTCAGCCTCTGGGGTTCCTTTTTCAGCATCTCTGGGGCAAATGTTTCTCTTCATCTCTTAGCTTAGCATCTCCAAATGTCTTTCTGTCTGCATCTCCAAGTGTCTCCAAGCATCAGCATCTGTGTTGCCTCTTGAAATCTCTTAAGTACTCCAGTGATCTAATCATAGCAAACTTTTAATTGGCAGGGTCCACACCTCCATGGAAATAATTTAATCAAAGATCTCACCCACAGTTGGGTGAGTCACATCTCTGTTGAAACACTCAATCAAAAGTTTCCACCCAAAAAAATTGGATCAAAAGATCATGGCTATTCTGGGGTCCACAACAGTTTCAAACCAGCACATTCCACCATCTGGACCCAAGAAAGACATGTTCTTTCCAAATGCAAAAAATACATTCACTTAATCACAATATCACAAAAGCTTCAATCATTTCACTAACAATAGTTAAGTTCAAAGGCTCATGACTATCATGAACAGGTGTGTTTTTTTCCTAAGGCAAAATTCTCACTGGCTGTGAAATTTAGAACAGGTTATCTGATTCCAATATACAAAGGAGGGGCAGTCTTAGGATAAATGTTCACATTGCTGTGGGGAGAAACTGAAAGGAATATGGGGTCAGAGGACTGAAACAGTTCTGAAAATCCACATGGCATACTTCATTAGATTTCAAAATCTGAAAGTCATTTATTAAATGATGTTTTATCCTTGGGGCTTGAGAAAGCAGCAGTAACACCCTTTGCAAAGGTTTACACAGAGGCCTTGCTCTCTCCAAATGCTGTGGTGACTGCTCAAACATACCTACACATAGGAGACCACTATATTCTCATTCTCACCCTTGTCAAACATCTGAGGGAAAGGCTTTCCACTCTCTGAGCAGTAGGGTGGTGGCCAGGATCTCTCCAGCCTCCAGGGAATGTGCTGCACCCTCTCTGAGATGTTGGGTGGCAACATTCTTCCTGAGCATTGAGATGGAAGATCTGCTGTCTGCCTCCAGGGCAAACTCACCCTTTCCACATGCATGGATAAGTCAGCTCTCCAGGCCTGAGATTTTTTGGCTCCAGACATGAGCTTCTATGGTTCTGCCTTTGAAGACAACCTTCTCTCAATTTTTGACTTCTCTATCTCCTCCAGTCCAGACTGTCAGTGGTACCATTTATACAGATTTCACAAAAAACTTTTTGGCTTAGCATGCAGCATACAGGAGTCAAAACCATCAGGAAATAGGACTTCACACAAATACTTCCTAGATAACTCCATCTCCAATCCTGGCTTGTACTGAAATGGTTGGATAGTTCCAGGTTTCATTAAATCCCCTCATGGTGCACTATCCTCTTGGGTCTCATTTCTGGAAGCTCAGAATTTTCCAGACTATCAGGTTCTTGTTTCTTTGTACCCAAGAGTTCAATTCTCAACTTATCTTTCTCCTCTCGCATTCCACTATAAGCTGCAATGCAAAGCCAGGCTGCATTTTCCATATTTAACTTGGAGATCTCTTCAGCTAAGTATTCCAGCTCATCACTTTCAAATTCTGCCTTATATCTGACATCAGGACCCAATTCTCCAAAATAAATTCAAAGAGATGGCTAAAGACATAATGGACACCAAGAAGACCCTAGAAGGGCATAAAGAAGAACTTGAAAGAGGAAATGAAAAAATAGCAGATCTTATTGTAATAAAAGGTAGTGACGATAAAATTAAAATATACATGAGACACAACACAGCAGATTTGAATGGGAATAGGAAAGAATTTGTGAAGTTGAGGACAGGGTGATGGAATGCAAAATCACAAAGGAAAAAATGGTGAAAAAACAAAAATTAAAGTGACTCTCAGGGAATTGATGGACAACATGAAGTGCACAAATATAAGAATCATTGGTGTTACAGAAGGTGAAGAGAAAAATAGAGGGATTTGAATAGTACTCAAGACATTACTGGGGAAAACTTTAAAACCCTCCTAAATGACATATATAAGCAAATAAAATATAATGAACAAATTCAAAATAGAATGAATCCAAATAAACCCACTTTGAAACATATTCTGATAAGATTGTCAAATCCTGAAGAAAAGGAGAAATTTCTGAAAGCTGCAAGAGAGAAGTGATTCACCATACACAAGGGAAACAACATAAGCCTAAGTGCTAACTACACAGTGGGCACAACATAGGTGAGAAGGCTTTGGTATGACATCTTAAATATTCTGAAAGAGAAAAATTGCCAGTCAAAAATTTTTATCCAGCAAAGATCTCCTTCAAATTTAAGGGAAAGTTTAAAATTTTCACAGGCCAAGAAATGTTGAGAGAATTTGTTATTAAGAGACCTGCCCTGCAAGAAATACTAAAAGGAGTTCTACCAGTTTAGGAAAAGAGAAAGGAGACAGGGACCTGGGCAGTGGCACAGAACTGAAGAGTAACTTAAAGAAAATAAAGAGAGAGAGGGAAAATAGATCTGACAACTAAAATCCAAAGGATGAGATGGCTGATTCAAGAATGCTTTCAGAGTAATAACATTGAATGTGAATGGATTAAACTCTGTAATTAAAAGATACAGATTGGCAAAATGAATTAAAAAGTATGAACCATCATTATGCTGTTTACAAGAGACTTACTTAGACCCAATGACACAAAGGGATTGAAAGTGAAAGGATGGAAAAAGTATTCCATAAAAACTAAAGCCAAAAGAAAGCAGGGGTAGCAATACTAATTTCAGATAAAATAGACTTTAAATGCAAAGAGGTCATAAAAGGAAAAAAATGACCACATATAATAATAAAAGGGAAAATTCACCAAGAAGAAATAGCAATCACAAATGTTTGTGCACCCAAACAAGGTGTTCCAAAGTACACGAGACAAACACTGACAAAACTGAAGGAACAAATAGATTTTTCTGAAATAATCATAGGAGACTTCAACACACCACTCTCTTCTATAGATAGAACAACCAGAAGAGTACCAATAAGGAAAAGGGAACTTAAACAGTGTGATAAATGAATTAGGATTAGCAGACATATATAGAGTGTTACATCACAAGTTACCAGGATATACATTCTTCTCTATTGTTCTTGAAATGTTCTCAAGGATAGACCATATGCTAGAGCATAAACAAGCCTCAGTAAGTTTAAAATGATTGAAATTATTCAAAACACATTCTCTGACCACAGTGGAATGCAGCTAGAAATCAATAACCATCAAAGAACCAGAATATCCACAAATGTGTGGAAGTTAAACAACACATTCTTATACAATCAGTGTGTCAAAGGAGAAATTGGAAGAGAAGTCATTTAAATATCTAGAGACAAATGAAAATGAGAACACAAAATATCAAAGTTATGGGTGCAGTGAAGGCAGTGCTGAAGGGGAAATTTATAGTTCTAAATGAATACATTAAAAAGGAAGAAAGATCTAAAATCAAAGAACTAATGGATCAACTGAAAAAATTAGAGAATGGTACTAAAACTAACACTAAGGCAAGTGAATGAAAAATATCAAGGATTAAAACAGAAGCAAATGATACAGAGACCAAAAAAAAGATATATTATAAATAAAACCAAAAGTTTTTCCTTTGAGATCAACAAGATTAAAAAATGGTAAGCTAGACTAAAAAGAAAAAAGAGAGAAGACCCAAATAAACAAAATCATAAATGAGATGGGGTTCAATATTGTGGGTCCCAAAGATATTTAAAAAAAGTCATCAGAAGATACTGTGAACAACTATATGCCAAAAAACTAGACAATTTAAAGGAAATGGATAATTTCCTGGAAACACAAGATCTTCTTCTATGGACATGAGCAGAAATAGAAGAAGTCAACAAACCAATCACAATTAAAAAAAGATCCAGTCAGTCATAAAAAAGCTTCCTACAAATAAAAGCCAAGGGGCAGATGGCATCACAATGGAATTTTAACAAACTTTCCAAAAAGAACTCACCCCATCAATGTTCAAACTCTTTCAAAAAATTGAAGTAAATGAAACACTACCTAACTCATTTTATGAAACTTTAATTTTAATACCAGAACCAGATAAAATGCTAAGGAAAGGAAAACTACAGTCCAAGCTCCCTAATGAATATATATACAATAATTCCCAACAAAATACTTGCAAAGCAAATCCAAAGACACATTTTAAAAATCATACATGATGGAGGAAGGCAGCTAAGATGGGTGCATAGGGAGGATTGAAGCCAGATAGTCCCCCTGGAACAACTAATAAGCAATTAGGAACAGCTATTAAATAATACAGAATGACTGTGGGGGGACAAATGTGACCATACACTCATCATACACCAACCTGAAATGGGAGGAATGTCCAATATTGCAGCATAAAATCTGTAAGTAAAATCTGTGGATCCAAGCCAGGAACCCCCTTCCCCCATGGCCCAAGCTGCAAAGCCTCATGGAGCCAGAAAGCAGCTCTCTCTGAGTAAGTGAATGTAGCACTGCTGAGCTCCAACTGGGGTTTTAATTAACAAGTGTGACTGCTCAATATAAATCCCCAACAAGCAGACAGATGCTTTTGGTGAAGACTGAATTTGGAGAGCCAGAGGGTGGCCATGGACTAACCATAAAGGGGGATTTCTGTCTCTGTTTTGGCTCACTGGAGAAAGCCTCAGCCATTTTCACTTCCAAGTGCTCTGACCCAGACAAGGGTGGAGATAGCAGAGAGACACCATTGAAATGCTTATGACTTCTCCTAATGGGGTCTGTCTTCCCTAAGAGGAAAGGGGTGGGGCCCAGCTCTACTACCCACCTTCCATTCAGAACCAGTCCCCAGAGCCTGAGGGAAAACAGCCATGGGCCACACCTCCCTACACCAGTCTGGAGTTACAGGCTGACAGGCATCACCTGCTGGGCAGAAAAGCACAATGACACAAGGCCTCACAGGGTGTACCAATTTTCCAAAACACCCTCAGGGAAACTGGATACTGAATAGTTCTTCCTTCTGGGACTGGAGCCCCTTTTGGTCTGGGAAAGTATGATTGGGGTAACCAAGGAAACCATGTGTAGACACCAAAAAGCTACAGCCTACACTAAGAGAAACAAAGGTATGGCCCAGTCAAAGGAACAAACTTACACTTCAACTGAGATACAGGACTTTAAACAAATAATACTATGTCAATTCAAAAAGTTTAGGGAGGATATGGCAAAAGAGATGACTGTGTAATGAAAACACAGGGCATAAATAAGGTAGATATTGAAAATTCAAGAAACCAACAAGCAGAATCTGTGGAAATGACAGGCACAGCACAAGAGATGAAAGATACAATGGAAACATACAACAGCAGATCTCAAGAGGCAGAAGAAAACACTCAGGAACTGGAGAACAAGGCACTTGAAAGCCTACACACAAAAGAGCAGATAGAGAAAAGAATGGAAAAACATGAAAAATGTCTCTGGGAACCTAAGGACAAAATGAAAATTAAGAATGTAGGTGTCATTGGTGTTCCA
The DNA here is from genome assembly GCF_015220235.1 of Choloepus didactylus. Classification (NCBI taxonomy): domain Eukaryota; kingdom Metazoa; phylum Chordata; class Mammalia; order Pilosa; family Megalonychidae; genus Choloepus; species Choloepus didactylus. Next base: position 91,881,055 of record NC_051334.1, on the reverse strand, counting down.
GAAGGAGAAGAGGAGGGAAAAGGGGCAGAAGCAATAATAAAGTAAATAATCAGTGAAAATTTCCCATCTCTTATGAAAGACATACAATTATGGAACAAGGAAGCACAGCACACCCCAAACAGAAGAAATCTGAATAGGTCCATGCCAAGAAACTTAATAGTCAGATTATTAAACATCAAAGATAAAGAGAGAATCCTGAAAGCAGTAAGAGAAAAGTGATCTATCACATAAAAAGGAAGCTTGATAAGACTATGTGTGGATTTCTCAAAAGAAACCATGGAGGCAAGAAGGAAGTGGGGTGATGTATTTCAGATACTGAAAGAGAAAAACCACCAACCAAGAATCCTGTATCAAGCAAAAATATCCTTCAAAATGAGGGGGAGCTTAAAATGTTCTCTGACAAAAATACAGTGACAGAGTTTGTGAACAAGATACCTGTTCTACAGGAAACACTAAAGGAAGCACTGCAGGCAGAAAGAAAAAGACAGGAGTGAGAGTTTTGGAAAACAATTTTGGGACATAGCAGCACAGCAATGTAAGCACACTGAAAAAAAAATGACTGTGAGTATGTTTGAAAGAGGAAGGTTGGGACCACGTGGGACACCAGCACAAAAGATGAATGATATCCCTTTCAGCATACTGGGAACAACCCTACACAGCCCTGCAGCCCAGAACTTCCATTGGGGGATGGTGCATACCTGTGGCATAGCACACTCTTCCCTCAGCAAGTGAACTAAGAGTGCATGGCTTGGAAGAGGGACCCACTCACTAGTCCAGGGCACCATACACCAAAACCAAGGACTTCTGGGTCAGCAGCAAAGAAAAACTGTGGAGAGACTGAACTGAAGGATTAGGCTACTGCAACAGCTTTAAATCTCCAGGAACACCTGGAGATTTGGTTATTAAGCCACCATCCCTCCCTAACTGCTCAGACACACAGCCCACATTCAGGGTGGGAAGCACCAAAAACACATGCAAATGTGGTGACCAATTGGACCCCACAAGATTCACACCCCCCACTCACCACAAAGACAAATTTGAAGAGAACTGGCTTGAAAGGAATAGGAGGCTTACGGATGCCACCTGCTGGTTAGTTAAAGTGTACTCCACAAAGCTGTTGATCTGACAAATTGGAGATAAGTGTTTGAAACAGTCTACATATCCTAAAAGAACCCTATCAAGTTAAGCAAATGCCAAGAGGCCAAAAACAACAGAAAATTTTACAGAATATGAAAAAAACAGGCAATAAGGATAACCCAAACACAAACAATCAAATCAAAATATCAGAGGAGACACAGCTCTTGTAGCAATTAAACAAAGAATTAAAGACAAATAATGAGAGTATGGCACAGGACATACAGGAAATGAAGAAGACCCTAGAAGAGCATAAAGAAGAAATTGCAAGAGTAAATTAAAAAAAGATGATCTTATGGAAATAAAAGAAACTGTTGACCAAATTAAAAAGATTCTGGATGCTCATAGTACAAGACTAGAGGAAGCAGAACAGCGAATCAGTGACCTGGAGGATGGCAGAATGGAAAATGAAAGAACAAAAGAAAGAATGGGGAAAAATTGAAAAAATTGAAGTGGACCTCAGGGATATGATAGATAAAATAAAATGTCCAAATATAAGAGTCATTGGTGTTCCAGAAGGGGAAGAGACAGGTAAATGTCTAGGAAGAGTATTCAAAGAAATTGTTGGGGAAAACTTCACAAATCTTCTAAACATCTTAAATACACAAATCATAAATGCCCAGAGAACTCCAAATAGAATAAATGCAAATAAATCCACTTTGAGAAATATTCTGAACAGATTGTCAAATACTGAAGAGAAGAAGCAAGTTCTGACAGCAGCAAGAGAAAAGCAATTCACGAATTACAAAGGAAACAGCATAAGACTAAGTAGTGACTACTCAGAAGCCACCATGGAGGTGAGAAGGCAGTGGCATGACATATTTAAACTTCTGAGAGAGAAAATTGCCAACCAAGAATTCTTTATCCAGCAGAGCTCTCCTTCAAATTTGAGGGAGCTTAAATTTTTCACAGACAAACAAATGCTGAGAGAATTTGCTAACAGGAGACCTGCCCTATTTCAGATACTAAAGGGAGCCCTACTGTCAGAGAAACAAAGAAAGGAAAGAGAGAGATACAGAAAGGTTCAGTACTAAAGAGATTCGGTATGGGTACATTAAAGGGTATTAAGAGACAGAGAGAAAAAATATATCTGACCAACATAAACCAAAGGGTAGGATAGCTGATTCACAGTAATATCATTGAATCTAAATGGATTAAACTCCCCAATTAAAAGATGTAGGTTGGCAGAATGGATAAAAATAAATGACCCATCAATATGTTACATACAAGAGACTCATCTTAGACATGGGGACACAATGATTGGAAGTGAAAAATGGAAAAAATATTTCATGCAATCTACAGCCAAAAGAAAGCAGGAGTAGTGATATTAATCTCAGATAAAATAGAGTTTAAATGCAAGGATGTTATGAGAGACAAAGAAGGCCACTACATACTAATAAAAGGGTCAATTCAACAAGAAGAAATAGCAACCATAAATGTTTATGCACCAAAGAAAGTTGCCACAAAATACATGAGACAAACACTGGCAAAACTAAAGGAAGCAATTGATGTTTCCAAAATAATTGTGGGAGCCTTCAACACATTACTCTCTCCTATAGATAGATCAACCAGACAGAAGACCAATAAGGAAATTGAAAACTTAATCAATCTGATAAATGAATTTGATTTAACAAATATATATAGAACATTACATCACAAATCACCAGGCTACAAATTCTTCTGAAATGCTCATGAAACTTTCTCCAGAATAGATTATATGCTGGGACATAAAACAAGCCTCAAAAAATTTAAAAAAAATTGAAATTTTTCAAAGCACATTCTCTTACCATAATGTAATACAATTAGAAGTCAGTAACCATCAGAGACTTAGAAAATTCATAAATACCTGGAGGTTAAACAACATGCTCCTAAACAATCAGTGGGTTAAAGAAGAAATAGCAAGAGAAATTGCTAAATGTATAGAGATGAATGAAAATGAGAACACAACATATCAAAACCTATGGTATGCAGCAAAAGTGGTACTGAAGGTGAAATTTATAGCACTAAACACATACATCAAAAAGGAAGAAAGAGCTAAAGTCAGACAACTAATGGATCAACTGAAGAAGCTAGAAAATGAACAGGAAACCAATCCTAAACCAAGTAGAAGAAAAGAAATAACAAGGATTAAAGCAGAAATATATGGCATAGAGAACAAAAAAAAAACAATAGAGAGAATAAATAACACCAAAAGTTGGTTCTCTGAGATCAACAAGATTGACAAGCCCCTAGCTAGACTGACAAAATCAAAAAGAGAGAAGACCCATATGAACAAAATAATGAATGAGAAAGGTGACATTACTGTGGATCCTGAAGAAATTACAAATATTATAAAAGGATACTATGTACAACTCTATGCAAGCAAACTGGATAATGTAGAGGAAATAGATAATTTTCTGGAAACAAATGAACATCTTAGACTGACCACAGAAGACATAGAAGACCTCAACCAAGCAATCACAAGCAAAGAGATCCAATCAGTCATCAAAAAGCTTCCCCCAATCAAATGCACATGGCCAGATGGCTGCAAGGGGAAATTCTACCAACCTTTCCAAAAAGAAATGACACCAATCTTACTTAAACTCTTTCAAAACATTGAATAAAATGGAATTCTACCTAAAAAATTTTACACAGCTAACATCAATCTAATACCAAAACCAGGCAAAACTGATACAAGAAAGGAAAACTACAGGCCAGTCTCCCTAATGAATATAGATGCAAAAATTCTCAACAAAATACTTGGAAATCTAATCCAAAGGCACATTAAAAAATCATACACCATGACCAAGTGGTGTTCATTCCAGGCATGCAAGGATGGCTCAACATAAGAAAATCAGTCAATGTATTACAGCACATTAACAAATCAAAACAGAAGAGTCAAATGATCATCTCAATAGATTCTGAAAAATCATGTGACAAAAACTAACATCCCTTTTTGATAAAAAACACTTCAAAAGGAAGGAATTGAAGGAAACTTCCTCAACATGATAAAGAGCATATATGAAAAACCCACAGCCAGCATAGTAATCAATCGTCAGAGTGTGAAAGCCTTCCCTCTAAGATCAGGAATGAGACAAGGATGCCTGCTGTCAACACTATTATTCAACATTGTGCTAGAAGTGCTAGCCAGGGAAATCTGGCAAGACAAGGAATAAAATGTATCCAAACTGGAAAAGAATAAGTGAACTGTCATTATTTGCAGATGATATGATTGTATATCTGGAAAACCCTAAGAAATTGACATTGTAGCTACTAGAGCTAATAAACAAATTTAGCAAATTAATGGGGTACAAGACTAATGCACATAAGTCAGTACAGTTTCTATATGCTAGAAATGAAGAAAGTGAAGAGACACTGAAGAAAATGATACCATTTTCAATAGCAACCAAAAAAAATCAAGTACTTAGGAATAAAGTGAACCAAGGATGTAAAAGACCTATACAAAGAAAACTATATAACTACTAAAAGAAATAGAAGGGGACCTTTAAAAGATGGAAAAATATTCCATGTTCATGGATAGGAAGGCTAAATTTCATTAAGATGTCAATTCTACACAAACTCACCTACAGATTCAATGCAATCCCAATCAAAATTCCAACAACCAACTTTGTAGACTTGGAAAAGCTAGTTATCAAATTTATTTGGAAAGGAAAGATGCCTCCAATTGCTAAAAACACTCTAAAAAACAAAAACGAAGTGGGAGGACATACACTCCCTGACTTTGAAGCTTATTATAAAGTCACAGTAGTCAAAATAGCATGGGACTGGCACAGAGATAGACATACTGATCAGTGGAATTAAATTGCAAATTTGGAGATAGAAACCCAGATCTACAGCTGACTGATCTTTGATAAGGCACCCAAAGCCACTGAACTGGGACATAACAGTCTTTTCAACAAATGGAGCTGGGAGAGTTGGATATCCATATCCAAAAGAATGAAAGAGGACCCCTACCTCACACCCTACACAAAAATTTACTCAAAGTGGGTCAAAGATCTCAATATAAAAGAAAGTACCATAAAACTCCTAGAAGATAATGTAGGGAAACCTTCAAGACCTTGTATTAGGCAGCCACTTCCTAGTCCTTACACCCAAAGCACAAGCAACAAAAGAAAAAATAGATAAATGGGAACTCCTCAAGCTTAGAAATTTCTGTCCCTCAAAAGAATTTGTCAAAAAGGTGAAGATGCAGCCAACTCAATGGGAGAAAATTTTTGGAAACCATATATCTGTCAAAAGACTGATACCTTGCATATATAAATAAATACTACAACTCAATGAAAATAGTACAGACAGCCCAATTATAAAATGGGCAAAAAATATGAAAAGACAGTTCTCTGAAGAGGAAACACAAATGGCCAAGAAACATCAGAAAAAATATTCAGCTTCACCAGCAATTAGAGAGATGCCAATTAAGACCACAATGAGATACCATCTCACACCAATTAGAATGGCTGCCATTAAACAAACAGGAAACTACAAATGCTGGAGAGGATGTGGAGAAATTGGAACTCATTCATTGTTGGTGGCACTGTATAATGGTTCAGCTACTCCAGAAGTCAGTCTGAAAGTTCCTTAGAAAACTAGATATAGGGTTACCCTTCGATCCAGTGATTGCACTTCTCGGTATATACCTGGAAGATCTGAAAGCAGTGATGCAAACAGATATCTGCATGCCAATGTTCATAGCAGCATGATTCACAATTGCCAAGAGATGGAAAAAACCCAAATGTCCTTCAACAGATGTCTGGATAAATAAAATGTGATATATACACACAATGGAATACTACACAGCAGTAAGAAAGAGTGGTGAAACATATGACAATATGGCTGAACCTTGAGGACATAATGCTGAGCAAAATAAGCCAGGCACAAAAAGAGAAATATTATATTCTACCACTAATGGGAACATTGAAAAATGTAAAATAAATGGTTTATAATGTAGAATGTAGAGGAACTAGTGATAAAGAGCAATTAATGAAGGTGGAATGATAACCTGATAAGAAGAGATAAGCTATTGTGGGTAAATTTAATGTTCTGGGAATGTCCAGAAATGACTATGGTTTATTAATTTCTGATGTGTATGGTAGTAACAAGTTCACAGAAATGTTGCTATATTAGGTTATTTTCTTGGGGTAGAGTACGAACATGTTGGAAATAAAGTAATTTTAGGTTAGTTGTCTTCTTCTTATCTCCTTGTTATGTTTTTTTCGAAATTTTTTTTATTGTATGGTTTTTTATTTTTTTGATATAGTTAATTTTAAAAAATAGAGTTAATAAAAAAATAAACAATGAAAAATATATGCAGACCCCCCTGAAGAACTGGTGGAGAAATCAGGGGTGTTGGGCTTCCCCACCTCGATGGTTGCTGACATGCTTGCAGACATGGTGGACTGGTGGTTTGGTGGGCTGAGCCCTCTACCATGGGACTTGCCCTTGGCAAGACTGTTGCTGCAAAGTAGAGGCTTAGGCCTGCCTATAATTGTGCCTAAGTGCCTCCTCCCAAATGTCTCTTGGTTGCTCAGATGTGGCCTTCTCTCTCTAGCTGAGCCAACTTGGCAGGTGAAATCACTGCCCTCCCCCTATGTGGGATCTGACACCCAGGGGAGTGAATCTCCCTGGCAATGTGAAATGTGACTCCCGGGGAGGAATCTAGACCCAGCATCGTGGGATGGAGAACATCTTTACCACAAGGGAGATGTGAAAGGAAATGAAAAAAGCTTCATTGGCAGAGAGATTCCAAAAGGAGATGAGAAGTCACTCTGCTGAGCACTCTTATGCACAATATAGACAACCTTTTTAGGTTCTAATGAATTGGAATACTTAGCAGTAAATACCTGAAACTATCAAACTACAAGCCAGAACCCATGAATCTTGAAGATGATTGTATAAAAATGTAGCTTATGAGGGGTGACAATGTGATTGGGAAAGCAATATGGACCACACTCCCCTTTGTCCAGTGTATGGGTAAATGAGTAGAAAAATGGGGGCAAAAAAAAGAGATGAAGTATAGAGACTGGCAGTGTGTAACTCAGGGGAAACTAGGGTGCTCAATGTTTGTAATAAAAGGTAAAAATATGCTTTTACATGAGGTAGAACAAATGAATGTCAACATTGCAATGTGATAAATTTAGGGTGGAATTGGGGGGAAAATATAATCAATGCAAACTAGAGACTATAATTAATGGATACATTGTATTATGCTTCCTTTAATATAACAAAGACAATATACCAAAGCTAAATGCATATGGGGGTGAATAGGGGAAGGATATGGGACTCATGGCATTGGTGATGTTGTCTGACTCTTTTTTCTACTTTAGGTTAATGCTACCTTTCCTTTTGTTGCTTTCTAGCTGTAATGTTTGTTGTCATTTTATTTCTCTCTCTTTTTTCTTTTACTTTTGTCTCTCTGCCTTCTTTGACTCTTCCTCCTCTTTGGGAAAGAAATGGAGCAGTCCTTATATAGGTAGTGGTGATGGTACTGAATACATAAATATGTGACTATACAGGGAACCAACAATTGATCACTTAGGATAGAATGTATGATTTGTGAACAAAACCATCTTGAAAGAAATGGGTTGATGAAGAAACCTTGAGGTCACTATATTGGGTGAAATAAGACAGATACATAAAGGCAAATATCACAGGATCTCACTGATATGAACTAATTATAATATGTAAACTCATAGACATGTAATATAAGTTACAGGATATAGAATGAAGCTAAAGAAGGGGGAGAATTTGCTTATTATGAGCAGAATGTTCAACTAGGGTGAACTTAAACATTTGGAATGGACAGGGGTTATGATAGCATGTTGTGAGAATAACAGTGCTGAAAGGTGCATGAAGGTGGTGAAAAGGGTAAGCCCAGAGTCACATATGTCACCAGAAGGAAAGTTGGAGTTTAAAAGATGGGAATGTATAAAATAGTGAATCTTGTGGTGTACGATATCTGTGATTTACTGCACAAATATTAGAAATCTCTTTCATGAACTAGAACAAATGTATGACAGTATAACCAGAAGTTAATAACAGAGAGGCATATGAGAATAAAATATACACCTATTGCACACTATATACTACAGTTAGTAGCATTTTAACATTCTTTCATCAACAGTAACAAATATACTATACCAAAATTACGAATCAATAATGGAGGGAGGTGGTTAGGGGTGTGGGAGGATTTGAGTCTTCTTTTTTGTCTTTATTTCTTTTCTGGAGTAATGAAAATGTTCTGAAAATTGAAAAAAATATAATTGTAGTGATGGATGCATGGCTGTATGATGGTATCATGGACAATTGATTGCACAGTTTGGATCTTTGGATAATTGTATGGTATGTGAACACTCTCAGTAAATATATCTATCTATCTATCTATATATATATATATATATATATAATCATAAACAATGACCAAGTGGGGTTCATCCCAGTCATGCAAGAGTGGTCTAACATAAGAAAATCAATGCAATACAGCACATTAACAAATTGAATGTGAAAATTCAAATGATTATCTCAATAGATCCTGAACAAGCATTCAGCAAAATTCAGAATATTTTTTTGATAAAATCACTTCAAAGGAAGGAATTGCAGGAAACTTCCTCCTCAATATGATAAAGAGCACATATGAAAAACCCACATCCAGCATAACACTCAATGGTGATAGACTGAAAGCCTTCCACCTGAGATTGGGATTGAGACAAGGAAGCCCACTGACACCACATAATAATTATTCAACATTGTGCTAGAAGTTCTAGCAGAGTGATCCAGCAAGACAAAGAAATTAAAGGCATCAAAATTGGAAAGGATGTAGTAAAACTGTCATTATTTGCAGATGATATGATCTTATATTTGTAAAATTCTGAGAACTTGATGACACAGGTACTTGAACTAATAAACAAATTCAGCAAAGTGGCAGGGTACAAGATTAATTGCCAAAAGTCAGTAATGTTCCTATACACTAGTAATGACCTAACTAAAGAGACACTCAATACAAAAATTCCATTCACTAGTGCAGCTACAAAAATCAAATACCTAAGAATAAACTTATCAAAAGATGAAAAATACCTCTACAAAGAAAATCACATAACTTTCCTAAAAGAAATAAAAGAGGACCTAAAAAGGTGGAAAAACAATCCATGTTCAGGGATATGAAGGATAAACATGTTTATGATATCAATCCTACCCAAACTGATCTACAGATTCAATGCAATTCCAATCACAATTCCAACAACCTACTTTGCAGATGTGGAAAAGCTGGTTATCAAATCTATTTGTAAAGTAAAGTGGCCTCAAATTGCTAAAACATTCTAAAAATGAGAAATAAAGTAGGAGGACCTATACTTCCTGACTTTGAAGCATACTATAAAGCCACTATAGTCAAAACAGCATGGTACTGGCGTAAAGATAAGCCAATTGTTCAATGGAATAAAACTGAGTGCTCATAAATAGGGCCCCAGATCTATGACTGAATAATGTTTATAAGGCCCCCATATCCACTGAACTGTGAAAGAACAGTCTCTTCAGCAAATGGGGTGGGAGAACTGGTTATCCATATCCAAAATAATGGAAGAGGACCCCTGCATCACACCCTATACAAAAAGTAACTCAAGATGGATCAAATACCTCAATATAAGTGACTGTACCATAAACTAGAATATAATGAGTAATTCATCAAAAAAGGTGAAGAGGCAGTGAATGCATTGGGAGAAAATATTTGGAAATCTTATATCTGATACAAGATTAATATTTTCATATATAAAGAAACCTTACAACTCAATGACATGAGTAGAAAGAGACCAATCATAAAATGTGCAAAATGTATGAAATGACATTTCTCTGAAGAGGAAATACAAATGGCTAAAAAACACATGAAAACATGTCCATCTTCACTAGCTATTAGGGAAATGTAAATAAAGTCCAAAATAAAATATCATCTCACACCAATAAGAATGGCTGCCATTAAACAAACAGGAATCTACATATGCTGGAGAGGATGTGGATAAATTGGGACTCATTCATTGCTGATGGGACTGTATAATGGTACAGCCACTGTGGAAGACAGTTTGGCAGTTCCTAAGAAAAATAGATATTGAGTTACCCAATGATCTGGCAATTTCACTTCTCAGTATATACTCAGAAGATCTGACAGCCATTGTATGAACAGACATTGGCACACTGATGTTCACAGCAGCATTTTTCACAATTGCTAAGCATTGGAAACAAACCAAGTGTACTTCAACAGATGAATGGATAAACATATTGTGGTAAATACATAAGATGTGATACTATGTAACAGTAAGAAGGAATGAGGTCTTGAAACTTATGTCAACATGGATGAACCCTGAGGACATAATGCTGAGTTAAATAAGCCAACACAGAAGGGGAGATATTGTATGATACCACTAATATGCACTCCATTAACAATGTAAAATAAGTGTCTTACTATATAGAATATAGGGGACCTAGAGATAGGCAGAAGCTAGTGAAGGTGAAATAATCTAATGTGTACAGACATGATAATTAGTGTGAATTATTGCTATTGGAATGGACAGGTGTGATTATGGTTTGTTAATGGGATTATGAATAGCAGTGCCTCACTGAAGGTGAAAAGGTTTGAAAGTGGTTGTTTAAAGGTCTGTAACCCACATGGTAGCATTGCAAACATAAGTAATGTTAGCATGATATACTTACAAGGTATGACACTGGTACAAAGAGCTAACAATAGAGTAAATGGAAAACTGCCCATTGCATATTATAGGCTATATTTAATAAGGATAACTTACCAGCACTACATTAATACTAGGGATGAATAATTAGCAGCTTATAAGAGCTCTGGGATATTTCATAGTATGACAATTTTTCAAAATTGAGAGTGAAGATTGTAAAACTAAGTGAAAATAAAGTGAGAAACTATCTTGGGACAGAATACATGTTATGTGAAATTAGGAACCCACTATTTAATATATCAGGTCCTTGACTTGAGACTTGCTCTTATGAAACTTAGGACTGTAAATCAGAGGTTGAGCCTTCCTATAATTATGCCTAAGAGTCACATCCATAGAACTGCTTTTGTTGCTCAGACATGGCCTTTCTCTCTTTAAGCCCAACTCAGCAAAGAAATATAATAATCTCCCCACCAAATTGGACATGACTCCCAGCAGGATGAATCTCCCTGGTGACATAGGACATGATTCCCAGGAATGAGCCTGATCCCCTGGCATTGGGGTATTGAAAATGCCTACCTGACTAAAATGAGGAAAATAAAGGTAACAAAATGAGGTTACAGTGGCTAAGAGATCTCAAATAGAGTTGAGAGGCCATCCTAGAGGTTTCTCTTATGCAAGCCACAGCTAGGTATCCCAAATGGCCAGAGTACACCATGCCCTTACCAACAATAATCAAAAAATACCCAGGTCCATATTTGAGATTCTATAAAATATTCTCTGATTAAGTTTTATCTCTCAGAAACTTAAATCCAATAAAGCAGTCCTATGCCAGACAGGTCCTTAAACCCAGAGGTAATAGCCTCTTTAAGAACAACAATCATAGGCAGTCCCTTTTCCCTCACTGCTGACACTCCCTTTCAATATAAACAATTTATGGTGGCTGCTGTCTAGACGCTCCTAAAGATCGAGACAGTGATTAAACAAGAGGTAGGGGCAGCAACAGGCAAGATCGGATTTAATAAAGGATTAAAATACTTAAACTTTATATAAACTGTGCCAGTTTCAATACATTATGTGCCCCCCCCCAAAATCCATATTCTTTAATACAATCTTGGGGGAAGGTCAGATTTATTAATCATTTTGATTAGGGTGTGACATTTGATTAGATTTTTCCATGGAATTGTTACTCTGCCCATTTAGACTGGGTCTTAAATCACTGGAGTCCTATAACAGAGCTCACAAACAGAAGGATCTCAGAGCAGCTGAGAATGTCTTTTGGAGAGATGCTTGGGAGCTGATGCTTTGATACTCCAGACCAGAGTTTGCTCCAAAGAAACTAAGAGAGGACAAAATGCCCCAAGAGCATCTGAGAGAGATATTTTGAAGACAGCTTTTGAAAGCTAATGCTCAGAGATGCCTGGAGTTGTGGACATAAGGAAGTTTGGAGATACTAAGCTAAGCTCACACAGGAACTGAGAGAGGAGCTGAAACACAACCCAGTACCAGCAGGCACCAGCCATGTGCCTTCCCAGCTGACAGAGGTGTTTGGGTGACATTGGCCTTTCTTCAGTGAAGGTATCCTCTTGGTGGTGCTTTAGTTTGGACACTTTTATGGCCTTAGGACTGTAAACTTGTAACCAAACGCACCCTTTTTATAAAAGCCAATCCATTTCTGGTATTTTGCATAATGGGAAATGAGAACACTATGTGTGTGTGTGTGTGTGTATATATATATATATGTATGTATATATATATTTAGATGCTAGGATATTACAATAGCTAGAAGGAAATAAATGGTGGAGCAGTAACCTATAAAGTTCTTTGAAATTTTCTCTATAGCTATTCATTGAATTGTTCTTTGAAAGTTAGCACCTTTCTGTATATATCCTATATTTCACAATAAGGAAAGAACTGAAACTGTGGAACTGTAACCCATCACATTTTCGAAATTAACTATATAACTGCTTGTTGAGCTGTATTTTGAATGTTAACACCTTTCCATATATGTTATATTTTATAATAATTGAAATAACTGAAATTGTGGAACTGTAAACCAGAATATTCTTTGAAATATGCTAATGCTAACTACTTGGTAAATCATACTTTTAAAGTTATCACTGTTATGTATATATGTTAAAGTTCACAATAGAAAATGCATTAAAAACAAAAACCATAAAAAGATTATGGCTCTTCTGGGGTCCATAATAGTTTCAAACTGGCACAGGTATGCTTCCACACCTGAAATAAAACCCACTTGGTCATGGTGTGCCATTCTTTAAATGTGCTTCTGGGTTCTATTCACAATTATCTTGATGAGTATTGTTACAGCTATATTTATTAAAGAGACTGGTGTGTGATTTTCTTTTCTTGTAGTATCTTTTTCTGGCTTTGGTATTAGGTTGATTTTGGCTTCTTAGAATGAGTTAGGTAGCTTTCCCTCCTCTTCAATTGTTTTGAAGAGTTAGAGCAGGATTGGTACTAATTCTTTCTTGAATGCTTAGTGGAATTTATATATGAAGCCCCCTGGTCCTGGACTTTCCTTTTATAGGAGTTTCTTTTGATGACTGATTCAATCTTTTTACTTGTGTTGGTTTGTTGAGGTCATCTATTCCTTCTCGAGTCAATGTTGGTTGCTCATGCTTTTCTAGAAAATTGTCTATTTTCTTTAAGTTGTCCAGTTTGTTAACATATATTTGCTCATAGTGTCCTCTCATTACCTCCTTTATTTCTGCAGGGTAAGTCATTATGCCATGCCTCCAATTGCTGATTTTATTTATTTGCAGCCTCTCTTTTTCTTTGTCAGCCTGGCTAACGGTCCATCAATTTTATTGATTTTCTCAAGGAACCAACTTCTTCTTTTGTTAATTCTCTATGTTGTTTACATGTTCTCAATTTCATTTATTTCTGCCCTAATTTTTGTTATTTCTTTGCTTCCATTTGCTTTGGAGGTAGATTGCTGTTCTTTCTCTAGTTCCTCCAGGTAAGCAGTTAAATCTTCAATTTTGGCTCTTTCTTTTTTTTCAAATATGGTCATGTAGGGCAATAAATTTCCCTCTCAGCACTGCCTTTGCTGCATCCCATAAGTTTTGATATATTATGTTCTAATTATAATTGCCTCAAGATATTTACTGATTCTCTTGTAACTTCTTTTGTGACCCACTGGTTGTGTAAGAGTGTGTTTTTAGCCTCCATATATTTGTGAATTTCTGGCCCTCTGCCTGTTATTGTTTTCCAACTTCTTTCCATTATGATCTGAGAAAGTGTTTTGTATAATTTCAGTCCTTTTTAATTTATTGAAAGCTGCTTTTTGATGCAACATGTGGTCTACCCTGGAGAATGATCCATGAGCACTTGAGAAAAATGTGTACCCTGCTATTGTGGGATGCAATGTTCTGTAAATGTCTGCTAAGTCTAGTTCATTTATAATATTCATGATCTCTCTTTCTTTATTGATCCTCTGTCTAGATGTTCTATTCATTGATGAGAGTGGTGTATTGAAGTCTCCAACCATTATTGTAGAAGTGTCTATTTCTCTGGTCAGTGTTGTCAGTGTTTGCCTCAGGTATTTTGTGGCATTCTGGCTAGATGCATAACTATTTATTACTGTTATGTACTTGGAGAACTGTCCCTTTTATTAATACATGTGTTCTTCTTTGATTCTTTTTATTGTTTTACATTTCAATTGCAATTTTTCTGATATTCGTATATTTACTTCCATTCTTTTCTGGTTGCAGTTTATGTGACATATCTTTTTCCAACCTTTCACTTTCAACATATTTATGTCCTTGTGTCTAAACTGAGTCTCTTCTAGATAGCATATATACAGATCTTGTTTTTTCAATCCATTTGGCCAGTCTATGTCTTTTGATTGGGGAGTTTAATCCATTAATATTCAATGTTATTGCTGTAAACACAGTAATTTCTTCAATTGTTTCATCTTTTGCCTTTTATTTGTCCTATCTTATTTTTTTCTCTCTTTTTACCCTTTTAGTTATCCTTACTGATAGCCTTCATTTCTACACTCTTCTCCAAACCTCTCTCTCCTGTCTTTTTCCTATCAGCCTGTAGCATTTCTGTTAGTATTTCTTGTAGAGCAGGTCTCTCATTCACAAACCCTCTCAGTGCCTGTTTTCCTGTAAATATATTAAACTCTCAATCATTTTTGAAGGACAGTTTTCTGGGATATTGAATTCTGGGGTGGTAGTTTTTCTCTTTCTGAGGCTTAAGAATATCTTACCACTGCCTTCTTGCCTCCATGGTTTCTGCTGAGAGATCCTCATTTATTCTTATTGAGCTTCACTTGTATGTGACAGATCACTTTTCTTATGCTGCTTTCAGAATTCTTTGTCTTTGGCATTTGACAATCTGGTTAGTAAGTGTCTCAGAGTGGGTCTATTTGGATGTATTCTGTATAGATATGGTGTGCTTTTTTGACCTGTAATTTGATGTCTTTCATAAGAGTTGGGACATTTTCAGTGATTATTTCCTCAGTAATTCTTTCTGACCCTTTTCTCTTCTGGGACATGAATATCATGTGTATTCTTGCACTTCATGTTGTCGTTCAATTCCCTGAGACCTTGCTCATATTTATCCATTATTTTCCCTATCTGCTCTTTTGTGGTAGGATTTCAGTTGTTTAATCCTCTAGTTCACTGATCCTTTCTTCTGTCTTTTCAAATCTACTGTTGTATGTTCCCATTTTGACTTTCATCTCTTCTATTTTCCTTTCATTCCCATTAGTTCAGGCATTATTTTTTTAACTTCCAAATTCATCTTTATGGTTGCCCAGTGTCTTCTTTATACCCTTCATCTTTTTTGCCACATTTCCCTTCAACTTGTTGAATTGAATTAGAACATTTGTTTGAACTTCTTGAGTTATTTAAACTCCTGTATCTCATCTGGAGTTTTAGTTTGTTCCTTTGACTGGTCTATAACTTCATGCTTCCTAGTATGACTCGTGATTTTTGCTGGTGTCTAGGCATCTGATTTCCTTGATTAGCTTATTCTGGAGTTTGTTTTGTCTCTTTTGCCTAGTGTTTTCTTGTTGGTTGGCTTTGTTCTCTACCTGTTCTTTGACATGCAGTTCCACTTATTCTAGATTCTAGCATAGCTTATGTTTAACTTATTGGAGGTTTTCAGCTCTTTTTCTTTTTATTCTTGACCTGCCTATATGGAAGATTTTTGAGGCTGTCCTTCATTTGTGCAGTTATTTCACCCCCAGGAAAAGGATTCCTCTTCTCTCTTCCTCCTCAGGGAATGGTGATCTGCTCTTTGTTCTGTTTTCCCTCTATAGGTTTTTACCACTCCTTTTGTTACCTCTAGCATGTTTTACCTTGACATCCAGCCCTGGGGGTAGGGCCCCCAGATAGAATCAGTCTTAGTCAGGTTTTCCAAGATGAGACAGGCCCAGGACTCACAAAGTGGGTGTAATCAGTGTTCAGGTTCCCTGGTGATGGGACACAGTAGGCTGCAAGTCTTTTCTCATGAATCCCCTTAATTCTGTGCCTTTCCCATCCTGCCTAACAGATGGCACTTTTCAGGCTGCTGGTCCCCACAGACATAAAGTGGTATTTTGCCTTTAATTCTCATCAGACCCTGTCCCTGCCAGAGGCACAGTTGAAACAGAGGCTGAAGCTGAAGGTGGGCTTAAACTGTTTCTGTTTTCCAGCTCCTAGGGTCTGGATTCTCTAAATAACCGTCACCATCTTTGCCTGGCCTTGCCACCTCTCTTTTTATGGAGGGGAAAGGAGCCACTCCTCAAACCCCCATTCCCTGCAAATTGGAAAAATTACAATACTCTCAGGAAGTCCCCCTTTGCCCCTGCTAGGAGCATGTTGGAGGCAGGCTAGACTCTGCTTTTGCAGGTTGAAACTATTGTGTTTTTGAGGCAGGCTGGACTCCACATTGTTTTTAGGTTAAAACTGCTGCTGATATCCCAGCCCCTAGGATCTAAATTCTATGAATGAGAGCTGTACTCTTTCTGGGTCCTATCCCCCTTTCTTGTGGGAGATATGCCCATTAGGGATCTATCACCTCCACCTGATTAGTTACTTTTCCTTACCTTGCACCCTACCCCCACCCTTGCTTGGGGCAGGGCTGATAAATGGAGGATGCCTGCTGCTTTCTTTAATGGGCTGCTTAAAAAAAATCTGTTTCTCATAGCCAGTCCCCAGCCCACAGAACTTCAAGTTTATTTATTGTTTGAACTGTAGATTTCACTTCTCAGAGGTGTATTCAGCCACCCAAATTTGTTAATCAAATCCACCACTGAAGCATGGTTAAGGTCCTCTCTTCCTGCTCCTAGTAGAGAGGGCTTCTGTTTCCTACCAGTTAGAGGCTCCACATCAGCCTGCCATGTTAGTGAGGGAGGGGCACCAGATTCCACAGCATGGAATATTTTGTTTACAGTTCTGTGCTGTGATATAATAATCTTGGCCCTTCCTGGCTGGTGTACAATATATATCTGGACTCTGAAGTCCCCACAAATTTGTTCCAGGCAGTTTCTGGCTGTTTACTAACTGCCATAGAGAAACAACTAAATTCTACAATTCTCTAGGGTGCCATCTTGCCACAAGTCCCCTCCAAACTGATTTTTTATGAAGGCATGAAGTCCACTCAATGTGGAAAGTAGTGTCTTCAACAAGTGGTGCTGGGTAATCTAGATTTCCATAGGCAATAGAATGTAGGTTAACCCTATCTCATACTGTATGTAAAAATCAACCAAAAATGTGTCAAAAACCTAAATTTAATAACCAGAACTATGGAAATCCTTGAAGAAAACATAGAAAATACTCTTCGGGACCTTGGGTTAAGCAGTGGTTTCTTAGTCTTTACATCCAAACCATTGGCAACAAAAGAAAAAAAAAAATAGAGAAATAGGTCTTCATGAAAATTAGTACTATTTTACATCAAAGTTTCTTCTCATGAAAGAAAAATTCCTGAAGAATTTTGCAGAAGGAGAAAATATTTGGAAACTGTATATTTGATAAATATTTTATACATAGAATAAAGAAATCCACAACTAGACATCAAAAAACATAAACAAACCAATTAATAAATGGGCAAAGACTTGTATAGATATTTCCCCACAAAAAAATATAAATGACCAAAAAGCATGCCAAAAGATGTTCAGTATCATTAGCCATTAAGACAATGCAAATCAAAACCAAGTTGAGGTACCATTTTGTACCTGCTAGAATAGGTACCATAAAAAGTGGTAAATTACAAGTCTTAAATATTATGGGCATAAAGAATAACACTCTTTCATTTTTTGGATGGGAATGGAAAATCCTGCAGCCACTGTGGAAAACATTTGTTGGTTCTACTGAAAGTTAAGCATTAGAGTTACCATATGGCCTGGGAAGCACACTTCTAGACATATACACAAAAGAATTGAAAACAAGGACTCAAACAAATATTTGCGTGCCAATGTACATAGTGACATTAGTCTCAATTGCCAAAAGGTGGAAGCAAACTTTGTCTCTATCACCAATGAATGCATAAACAAAATTGGTATATACATACAATGGAATATTATTCTACTGTAAAAAGGAATCAAGTTCTGATACAGGAAACAACATGGATGAACCTTGAAGACAACATTTTGAGTGAAATAAGCCAGACACAAAAGGAGAAATATTGTACAACCTCAATGATATGAAATAATTAGAGCAAGCAAATTCATAGAGTAAGAACCTAGAATATAGGTTATGAGGGGCAAGGGAGAGGGTAGGGAATGGGAAATTCATACTTAAGTTATGAAAAGTTTCTATTTGGAATATTGGGAATGTTTTCATATGAATGGTGGTGATGGTAGAACACAATTATGGACATAATTAATAGTACTGAAGTATATATTTGAATTTTGTTAAAAGAGGAAATTTTAGGTCTTATGTATGGTACTGGAATCAATCATTTTTAATAAAAAGCCATAGAACTGTATAACATAAACATGAAACCCTAATGTATTCCATGGGCTATAGATAATATTGCAATTATAATAATACTTTTTCATTATTTGTAATTAAATATAACACTAATACAAGGTGTTATTAATATGATGGGTATATGTGGAATTCTTTATTTTTTGTATGATTTTTCTGTAAACATACAGCTTCTCTAATAAAAAATCAAAACATCAAAAAATGAACTACTGCCTAACAGAAAGTAAATTCACTAAGATATACTCTTTTTCTTTATTGTAATAGTGTTGTAGTTTTAGCTCTTAGATTTAAGTGTATGGTCCCTTTTGAGTTAATTTTTGTGTGTGATGTAAGATAAGGATTCACCTTCATTCTTTTGTATGTGAATGTACTGCTGCCCCAGCAAAATTTGTGGAAAGGCTATTTTCCTTCATTTAATTGTGTTTGTACCCTTGTTGAGGATCAATAGGCCACACATACAAGGGTTTGTTTCTGGGCTCAATTCTGTTCCATTGATCTATATTTGTATCTTTCTGATGAAACCAAAATTAATTGATTTTTGTAGCTTTGTAGTAAGTTTTTAAATGTTTGAGTTCTCTAATTTTGTTTTCATTTTTTTAAGATTATTTTAGCTATTCTGGGTCTCTTGTAAGTGTATAAGATTTAATGGACATAATATTCTTGGTTGACAGTTTCTTCTTTTTCTTTTTCCTTACTTTTAGCATTTTTGTTACGCCATTGCTTTATGGCCACCATAATTTCTTAAGAGAAGTTAACTTTATTGATGTTCCCTTGGATATACATTGCTTTTTTCTTTTTTCTTTCAAGATTTTCTTTTTGTCTTTGTCTCCAACAATTTAACTACAATGTATCTGTGCATGGATCACCTCCTTTATCTTACTTGGAGTTTATTGGGCTTCTATTATGTACATTAATGTTTACTACCCAAATTATGGAAGTTTTATCCCATTATTCCTTTGAATATTTTTCTACCCCTTTCTCTCTCTCCTCCTTCTGCTACTCCAAGTATATTACTGAGCTTATTGGTGTCCCACAAGTCTCTGAGGCTATTCTCCTTTTCCTTCATTTTTCTCATTGCTCTTCATAGTGCATACCTTTATGTATCTATCTTTAATTTTGTTGATTATTTCTTCTGCAATTTCAAATCCACTGCTGAGCTCCTGTAGTGAATTTTTCATTTTGTATTGAACTTTTCAACTCCAGAAATTCTACTTGGTTATTTTAAAATAATTTTTATCTCTTTATTGATATTTTTCTATTTGATGTGACATTTTCATCATACTCCTTTAATTATTTAATCATATTTTAGTTTATTTATTTATAATAGCTACTTTGGAGGTTTTGTTGTTAAGTTCACTCTCAGGACTCCATCAAAGACAGTTTCTACTGTCTGCTTTTTTTCTGTGAATGGGTTACACTTTCCTTTCTCTTTGTTTTCTTAGTTTTTTTGAAAGTTGGACATTTTAGATGATACATTGCATCAACACTGGATTCTGATGACCACCCCAGGGTTACTGTTTTTGTTTGCTTAGTTGTTTTGTGATTTGTTTGAACTAATTCTATGAGTCTGTTTCTCCCGTATAGTGACACCTCTGATGTCCTAAGCCAGATTTTATTTTCCTCTTTTCTTTTACTTTTAGCCTGGATACCTAGGGGTAATCCCTGTTCCAACTTGAGCGACTTATTGGTCAAAAAGTTGTGATTAAGTTCCTTTAGCCAGTTAGATTTTTACCTTTATCATTGTAGGTGTGCATGGCTTGGAGGCTGCTATTACAGTTCAGGAAGTTAATGTATTTTTGCCACACATTCAGCTAAGTACTAGTAGTTTGGGTATTCCTTCTATGATTATTCTCTTAAGTGAATGGGGTCATGCAATTAGAAAGGCTTCTAGTCTCCCTGAGAAGACTGAGATATTATTTTTAAGCCTGGCTTCCTTGGAGTACCTCCTGGGTCCAAATAGCTTGTTATTCAGTTAGCATTTGGACAGAGGTTTTTTTTTTAACACCTTGTGCTAGTGAGTCCTCAGTCCTGCATTGACAGATCTCTGTGTGGCTTGGAGAATGCTTTCAAGTTTGCTCAACATCTTGCTTTGATTGCTCCAAAATGGGTGAAAACTAACATCTATTTACAGCTTTCCCTACACCTAGGAGGTCTATTGACAACTAGCACTTTCCTTATTCTCTCTATTAAATTTCTGACTACTATGTTGTTTTGCTTGTACCATGGAGCTACCAGTCTTCTCTTAATTTCTCTCCAACAAGATATCCATTTTTTCTCTTTTTTGAGGGGTGTATGAACATTTAATTAGGAAGAATATAACTCACACACCAAAACTGTGATTTCCTGAATATTACTCCTTAGGATTAGACAAGTTGATTAAAATGAAATAATTGTGCAAGTAATAGCCTAGGTGGTGTGGTGATAAGGCTAAAATCATAAAGCTATTTTGGAGTACACTGTTATTGGATGTAACGGCAGGATAAAGGAACAAGAATGTTTTAGTTTCCTAGGCAGTTAAACACAGACACCGTGAAATGGTTCAGCTTGAACAATGGGAATTTATTTGCTTAAGGTTACCATCTGGGAAAAATATCCAATTCAAGTCATCATCAAGATGATGTTTTCTTCCTGAAGACAAGCTTCCAGCAATCCTTGGCTCTTCTGCCACATGGCAAGGCACATGGCAACATCTGCTGCTCTCTCCCTTCTCTTCCAGGTTTTGTTGATTTCAGATTCTTGCTTCCATGGTTTCTTTGTCTGTATTTATTCTGTTTATAAAAGATTCAAGTAAGAGAATTAGGACCCATCCTGAATGAGGTGGGTCACACCTTAACTGAAGTAGCCTCACCAAAAAGTTCTACTTACAAGGGGTTCACACCCACAGGAATGGAATAACTTTAAGAACATGTCTTTCTGGGATACATGCAGCTTCAAACCATCAGACTCCACCCTCATGGACCCCAAAAAACATGTTCTTTCCATATGCAGATACATTCATTCCATTGCAATAATTTCAGTAACTATACTGAGTACAAAGTCTTATCAAAAATGATAATGGGTGTGGTTTGTCCTAGAGTACAATTTCCCTCAGTCTGTGGACTTGAAGGAAGCCTAGGGAATGAGTTATTTGTTGCAAATATACAAAGGAGGGACAGGAATGGAATAAACACTCCCATCCCCATAGGGAGAAATTGGAAGGAAAATGGGGGTCACAGGTCCCAGACAATTCCAAAACCTTCCAATCTTCTTGACAACACTCCAAGTCATAGAGTTGTCCATTCTCTGTTCCAAATAAAAGTCAATACTTTGGGAAGAGCTGTAGATCTCTGCATTCTTAGGGCCTTTCCTGCTTGCCTTTCCCATGGTCAGAACCCCTGTACCAGACCTGGAAGCAGTGGACCCACTTTTCTCAGAATGACACACCTACTTCACTAGTGGGTTTCAGGTGGTAATTGAGGGTTTGGATATTACAGATAAGAAAGTAAAAAGGAGAAGGCAGCCCCTGGCCTTCTTGATTTACCTCTTCTGGTGTGGAACCTCCATTATATCAATAAACAGAAGCAGGGGCAATTGGAGCCCAGTGTTTTCAGCTTGTCGCAGCTCGTCAAGCTTCCATACTATGAGTGTGACTTGGTGGGGGTTGAGAGACTCAGTCTTCTCTGATGCATACTGTGCCAGTTTGAATGTATTGTGTCCCCCAAATGCCATTATCTTTGTGGTCTTGTGGGAAGACATTTTTGGTGCTGGTTGGATTTGCTTGGAATGTGCCCCACCCAGCTGTGGGAGATGATTCTGATGAGATGTTCCCATGGAGGCATGGCCACGCCCATTCGGGGTGGGCCTTGATCAGTGGAGCTATATAAATGAGCTGACTCAAAGAGAGAAAAAGAGAGTGCAGCTGGGAGTGATGTTTTGAAGAGGAGCAAGCTTACTAGAGAGGAACGTCCTGGGAGAAAGCCGTTTTGAGGCCGGAGCTTTGGAGCAGATGCCAGCTGCTTTCCTAGCTAACAGAGGTTTTCCGGAGGCCATTGGCCATCCTCCGGTGAGGGTACCCGATTGCTGATGTGTTACCTTGGACGCTTTGTGGCCTTAAGACTGTAATTGTGTAGTGAAATAAACCCCCGTTTTATAAAAGCCTATCCATCTCTGGTGTTTTGCATTCTGCAGCATTAGCAAACTAGGACAGATTTTGGTACCGAGAGTGGGGTGCTTTTGCTGCTGAGTTTGCAAATACCAAACATGTTGGAATGGCTTTTCAAATGGATAAGGGGAAGATTCTGGAATAATTGTGAGGAGCTTGATAGAAAAGGCCAAAACTGCTTTAAAGAGACTGTTTATGGAAATATGGAGTCTAAAGATACTTCTGATGAGTACTGGAGCAGAAATGATGAATGTGTTGTTGCAAACTGGAAGAAAGGTGATCCTTGTTTTAAAGTGGCACAGAATTTGGCAAAATTGAGTCCTGGTGTCAGATGGAAGGAAGAATCTGGAAGCAACAACCTGGAATACTTAGCTGCGGAGATCTCCAGACTACATGTGGAGGACGTATCCTGGCTTCTCCTTGTAGCTTATAGTAAAATGCAAGCAGAGAGAGATAAACTTAGAACTGAACTCTTGGGTTCAAAGAAACCAGAAGTTGATGGCTTGGAAAATTACAGGCTTCCAGGGGGTGGAATCCCAGAAGCTACAGCCCAACGTGAGGATGGAACCAAACATGGAACCCAGCCGCCATTTCAGTACAAGCCAAGATTGGAGATGGAATTATCCAGAAAGGATTTGTGGAAAGTCCTATTGTCTAATGGCTTTGACCCCTGTGTGCTTCATGCAAAGCCAACAGAATTTTTGCGAGATCTTTATAGACAGAGCCATTGCCAGTCTGGACTGGAGGAGACAGACAAGGAAAAAATTAAAGGAAAAATCTCTTCAAAGACAGAGCCATGGAGGTTGAGGTCTGGAGTCAGGAGGTCTCGGGCTTGGAGAGCGGAGCAGCCCACATGCATGGAAAGGGTGAGTTTGCCCCAGAGGTCGAGGGTGGGCATTCCACCTCGATGCTCTGAAAGAGTTTTGCCACCTCAGGTCCCAAAGAGGTTGGAGAACATTTCCAGGGAATTGGGGAGAGCCTGGCTACCACCCCACTGTTCTGAAGGGGTTGAGCATGTGCCCCGGAGATGGAAGGGAATCCGGGAGCTGCCCTGATGTTTGAGGAGGGTGGGGCCGAGAAGGTGGTCTCCCCCAATGTGTGGATATGTTGGAGCACTCACCCAAGCATTTGGAGAGGAAACAGCTACCAAAAAGGCCCTTGGGAAGGGTTAGACTCCCGCTCTCTCAAGCCCCAAGGATGCAACGTTGTTCTGTTAATGACTCTCAGACTTTGAAATCTAATGGAGTTTGTCCTGCGGGTTTTAGGAACTGTTTTGGTCCTGTTAACCCTGTTTTCCTTACTGTTTCTCCTTATGGCAATGGAAATGTTTATCCTATGAATGTCTTTCCTTTGTATATTGGGAGCACATAACTTGTTCTAAGTTCACAGATCCACAGCTAAAGAAAAATTATGCCTTGGGACTGACGATGCCTAAATTGATTTTGATGGGATTTTGTGCTTAACTTTTGTTACTGAATGATTTAAGTTTTTGTGATATTGTGATGAAATGAATGTATTTTGTATTTGGAAAGATAATGTCATTTTGGGGTCCAGGGGGTGGAATGTGCCGGTTTGAATGTATTGTGTCACCCAAATGCCATTATCTTTGTGGTCTTGTGGGAAGACATTTTTGGTGCTGGTTGGATTTGCTTGGAATGTGCCCCACCCAGCTGTGGGAGATGATTCTGATGAGATGTTCCCATGGAGGCTTGGCCCCACCCATTCAGGGTGGGCCTTGATCAGTGGAGCTATATAAATGAGCTGACTCAAAGAGAGAAAAAGAGAGTGCAGCTGGGAGTGATGTTTTGAAGAGGAGCAAGCTTGCTAGAGAGGAACGTCCTGGGAGAAAGCCGTTTTGAGGCCGGAGCTTTGGAGCAGATGCCAGCTGCTTTCCTAGCTAACAGAGGTTTTCCGGAGGCCATTGGCCATCCTCCGGTGAGGGTACCCGATTGCTGATGTGTTCCCTTGGATGCTTTGTGGCCTTAAGACTGTAATTGTGTAGTGAAATAAACCCCCGTTTTATAAAAGCCTATCCATTTCTGGTGTTTTGCATTCTGCAGCATTAGCAAACTAGGACACATACCAAAAATAGAGCTTCTGTAACTCACCACTGTGGATGGGGGTGAAAAACACCAGGAGTCTGTCCCTTCCGTGATTAAACCATAGTGTCAGCCTAGGAGCTAGGTTGGAAAGGAGCCCTCTCTTATTGGGTGAATACAAATAATGTAGAATTTCTGTTACACAGATCTGAGGAGGGAATGTAGTGGAATTGGTCATGGCTCAACTGCCACAGAAGCATGCCATTCTTACCACTCTTTGGTATTTTCAACCAAATGTAGAGGGATAGAAAACCTTGTGCATTTTATCTTATTTTTTGCTGTGAAATTATTCAAATACAGGTGCCTTTTCAAAAACTTCAGTAGGGTTTGTACAGAATATAAATGAAGGTATTTCCATCAAGTATTTAATTCCCCCTATTAATGGTTTTCCCTTCTTGTCACTCATGGTTCTTCACAGTCCAGCCACAGTCTATCTTTCAAACCTGATCTCCAACTGCATCCCTATGTAAACACTCCATTGCAGAGTGATCTAGTTATTCTCCATTGAAAATGCCAACTTTTTCCTACCTCTATAACTTTCTTCATGCCCTTTAGTGTATTCTACATTTTTCCCTGCCTGTCAAATACTTTTCCATCCTTCAGGACCAACAAGCAGCCATTCCTGACCACCATAGCTCTTATTTTTCCTCTTTCCTCTAAACTTGTAAATATCACCTATACAATTCAGGGTATATGGTCTATATTGCCATATGACATCACTGGCATCTTTGTCTTGTGTTGTTCTTGTGAAATGTGTTTATATTTTGAGCTCAGTTAAGGCATAAGCTTTTGGAGAACATGGATTGTATCCAGTGAGAGTGGTTAATGAATTTCCCAAGGTAACACAGTTGGAGAGTGACAAAGACAGGATTGGAAACCCTGCTGCCAGCATGTAAAATTGTTTCAGCAGATAGGTAAATACTTGTCAGTTCATAAAAAGAATATAATTTTTAATGAATTAAGCATAAATTACAGAAGGACCTTAAAATGTAAACCTTTATATTGCCATTTTATTGACTTTAATTCCACCTAGCAACTTAGAATTACATGGAAAAGCATGAATAGCCTCTTAAAACAACTCTCTTATCTTGGAAGAAAATATGGATGATTTTGCATCTATCTCTAAATCAAGTATGATATTCCTCTATGGATTCAAAAATAGCCATTTTTCTTCTAGACCACACATCAAATGAAGAGAAAAGGTGTCACCTTCCAATCATGGATTTGAAATGTCCAATACTCTCATATACATCCCCTTCAATGCCTACAGAGGAAATCATTTGTTATACTGAGGTCATGACTTTAAATTATATATAATAATATATTGCTCATACTCACTGAATCAGTATCTCCAGGCTGAAGTTTGTGGATAATCTCCAAAGAACCAACACCTTCAAAGGAAGCCTTCATGATGTATGTAACCAATATTTCCTCATAGTCCCTCACATCTTCATAATACTATTAAAGAAAGAAATTTTTTTCTTTCTTTGTGAAATTCTGGATCTACAAATAAAATTTCATTTGCATGGAATTCTACACCATATTGAGATAACATTTATTTGCAGAGTAAGAAGTGCATTTACAGTGTATGCAATCTGACATTTGCTTTGTATCAGTGCTTCTCAAATTAAACTGTGCATAGAAATCCACTAGGGATATTGATAAAATGCACATTTTGATTTATTACATCTAGGGTAGAGCCTAAAATTCTACATTTCCGTCAAGCTCACAGATGATGTTTCTGCTGGTCTGTAGACTAAATTTTGTGAAGAAGGGCTATATATTACTCCAAAACGAAGAGCATGAAAAAATGTTGACATTTTTGAAGATTTGTAGTAGATACATGGATGATCATTATACTATTCCTTTTGTTTGAATTTTTATAATAAAAAGTTTGGTATATCAATCTTTTTAAATAAAGTATTAAGTGCATTTAGATGCAGTGTTAGCTGAGAGAAAGGTCAGTATATATATTTGGTTTAATTGATTGCATGATCAACAACAATTTAAATGGATAGCATAAGTTCCACATACTCCTGAATTGTAGAAAGAATGAGGGAAAGCCCATTGAATTTGTGCAATATGATTGATTTACTAGAGACATAAAATTGATAATTTCAGTTTTTCCAGATTGACTTCAATACCTGACTAATGTATACATAAGTAAAGCCTAAAATTTTTCTTTTCTTTAATGTTTAGATTATGCTTTAGAGAATCATTAGACCATAACTTTCAGCTAATTAATCACAGCCTGTTTCCATATTCACTGCCAACAAGTTGAGAACCAGAAGTGCCATCATTTGTTTATTTTGCTTATTTGATGTAACCTGAATTGATAAAATTTCTCTAAGAAACAGAGATACATTGAAAATATGGCATCCAGGGCATCCCCAGTGTTTATATTTTTCAAAGTGATGCAACCAGGAAGATAGGATTCGAAAAGCCAAGCCTCCTTTGTTTCAAAGAGTACAAGGTAAGACTGGATTCACTAGTAGAAAAGACTAAAAGATATATTTTAAGAAATTTAGTTTTATTACTTTCAAGCATGTAATTATTTAAACTAGACATTTGAAAGGAATTGTCTAACAGAGGCTGATACAAAGCTCAATTTAATTAATGGGACATTATTTCTGATGTAAAGAGGTGCTCTAAAATGTCATGTCTGAGAAGTACATAACAGTTTCTTCTCTTAAATCATCTGGTTATGCTTTCAGATGCTTGTGTAGTCTCTTAATTTGCAATGACTATAAAAATGTAAAAAAAAACAAACTTATAGACTGATTATTTCATATGATTAGTGTATTTGATCAATGTAGAGATAATTTCAATACTAATCCCACTCTTTTAACTATATTATGGGCATGTTCTCCAACGTTCAGTTTTTATATATACAATTTTGCCAATTAGTATGGAATAGTGTTTAAGATCAGAATTGTTAAAAATCTGGGATACTAAACTCAAACTTATTTACTCAAACTCTCTCTGAAGTGAAAGTCAGGAGATTATTTTGTAAATGTAAATTTCATTGAGATATATTCACACACCATACCATCCATCTAAAGTTCAGTGGTTCACACTATCATCACATAGTTCTGCATCCATCACCATGATCAATTTTATAGCATTTGCATTACTCCAGAAAAAGAAATAAAGACACAAGAAAGCCTCACACATCCCATACCCCTTATATTCCCCTGTTATTAAACCCTGGTATTGCATTATACCTAATTTTAAGACTTACAATAAAGGTAGGATAACTAAGACAGTATGGTGTTGTCAGAGATAGTGTGGAACAGAGTAAAACATCCAGGAGTAGATCCATAAAACATGGGCAACCTACTTTGTTGTTGTTTTTCTCCCTT
This sequence comes from Choloepus didactylus, assembly GCF_015220235.1. Lineage (NCBI taxonomy): Eukaryota > Metazoa > Chordata > Mammalia > Pilosa > Megalonychidae > Choloepus > Choloepus didactylus. Next base: position 91,852,708 of record NC_051334.1, on the reverse strand, counting down.
TTTTGCTATATACTTACACAGTCATTATTAAAGATCAGGGCTCCTGGATTACAGCTCAACAATTTCTGGTATTTCCTTCTATCTATACTAATATCATAGAAAAAAAAATCTATATAATGAGTCAGTAGTCATAATCATTTGTTAAATCCTAATTTCTCAGTTACACCTCCTCCCTCTCATTTATCATTCTCTCAATCTTCAGGAATAGCTGGGCAATGACCATTTTACCTTCTTTCTGCTGGAAAGGGGACTTGACCTTATGAGGATTTCATTATGTGTTCATTAGGAGGAACTAACCTGGAAGATGTTCTTAGAGTGACTGGTACTTCTGGGTTTCAGAGCTTATCTGGCATAGGAACAAAGAGGAGGACTTAAGTTTAGGAAAAAATAAACTTCCTGTATAAAACTTTTATAGAGACTTAGAGCCCAGGGTATTCTTCAGGGTTTTCAGAAATACTGTTGTTTACAGCTTGGCATACTGTGGCAAGTTGCAATATCTGGCTGAAGCTAGCATAAGAGTAACCTACATAATGAACTCGACTCTATTTGAAATCTTTTAGCTACTGAAACTTTACTTTTTCCATTTCTTTCCCCTTTTGGTCAAGAAGACTTTCTCAATCCCACAATGCCAGGGCCAGACTCATCCCTGGGAGTCATGTCCCACATAGGGGGGTGTGTGAGTTTATTTGCAGAGTTTGCCTAGAATGAGAGGCCACATCTGAGCAACAAAAGACATTCTCTGGGGTGACTCTTAGGCATAGTTATAAATAGGCTTAGCTTCACCATTGAAGAGATAAGTTTCATAAGGGCAAGCCTCAAGATTGAGTGCTTGGCTTATTAAATTGGGAGTCACCAATGCTTGAGAGAATATCAGGAGTTTCCAAGGTGGGAAAGTTTAATAGTTCCACATTTTCCCCCTATCCCTGAAGGGAATTTGCAAACACTATTTTATTTTCTGCCCAAAATACTCTGGAATGTATCTGGATAGTACCTTAAACTGTAAAGACTAACAGGATCGCATTCTCTCTTCTAGGTTCCCTGTAATCAGGTTGTAAAACAAACTGATGAGATAGGTTAAATTAGATAGTGTGCTACAGAAAAATTAATTTTTGGATCAAATGAACACCTCTTCCTTTGGTCTTACATAGAAGTTGAAGTTTTAAAATACAGACATTATCATCCTTTATCTTATATTCTAATTTGCTTTAATCCTAACAAGATCCATTTCATTTATATCTCTAACTGAAGTCTGATCTATTTTACAGCTCCTTTAACAGATGCTGTATGGAGTAATGCTGACTTTCTGAGCTGCAAAACTCTGGCTCTGAGAGGAGATTACATTTTTAACAAGATCCCCAGGTAATTGTGCAGAACACAGTAGTTTAAGAACCCCAAGTTTATTGATGGCCAATCAGTTAAGGAGCTACAGATGAAATTTGTAAATTGTTCCATTTGTTAACATTTGTGATTAACTGTGTAATATGAGAGAAGAATGTGGGTAGGATTTGCTAAAAAACATGGGATAGAGGATTAGTTGTGTATCAGCATATCTCTTTCCCTTTCCCTCAATAATTCTCACTCAACAAGAGTGTTATACATTGGTGACAAGCATATTCACAGAAATGAATTTTTTGTACACAAGCAGAAGCTAATGTGTACATCACATCCTCATTTTGTCATTTTGTTCCTTGCTTTCTTCACATAAATACTATTCTATCTTCTCTTCTTATTTAATTTTGTTTTAAGAATAAAAATAAATACATTAAATAAAATCTAAGAATTCAATATTTATGATTTAATATTTTCATCAATTTTGTATTTTCAGCAAGTGTTATTCTAAATAATATTGAAGAAATATATGTATAGTCTAAATAGTATTGAAGAATTATATATATAATTCTTCAATATATATACACACATATATACACATAATTCTTCAATATATATACACATAATACACATCTATATATTATATACATATATATAATATTATGTATAATACACATAATACACATAATATATATAAAACACATATATAATATATGCACATAATATATACACATAATATATATGTATATATATACACATAATATATATGTATATATATACACATATATATACACATATATATACACATAATTCTTCTCTCTCTATATATATACACACGCACACATATATATTCCCTTATAGTTCCAGAATTATATTTACCACCATGATCAGGGTTTCTTTTTATGTTTCCATTAATAAAGCACATATTTACTTAATAAGAATTTTATGATTGCTGATAACTGTGATTGTGGAAAAATATTCCATGACTCTAAGTGATTGCTAGCAACTGTATGTCTAAAAAATCTACAAATACAATCCAATTTTGCCTCTTAATGACAAGCACTTATATTTTTACTGACTTGGGAGTGGCTTTCATTCAAACAAATAAATTATTGCAGGTACAACAATAGTGTTAAATAATTAATTGATTTCCTGATAATCATTCCCTATTTATGGGCCATTAGCTCCACTACTGATATTTGCTTCTTATACATATGTAAAAAATTTGAAATATACCCTACAGTTACAAAATCATCAGGAAACTGTGGATAAAATTGTAGACTGAGAGAAAAGAGATAATAGCTGTTCCTCAATCACTACTTCTGTGAGCTTGTGTAAATTATTCCCCCTTTTGGATATCAATTTCCTCATCTGAAAAATTCATTCAGAAAATGTTTATTGAGGGTCAGCTGTGTGTTAGTCAATATACTGCTATCTGTAGATATAGAAATGATTGTGTAAGCAATGCCACAATCTTAGGGTAATAAAGAGTTCTAAATGGGGTGTGAGGTGATTGATATTTATAAGCATTTGGACTAAATAATTTCTAAGATTGCTTCCAGTTCTAAGACTGTAAAATTCTATTTTTTGTTTGCAGTGCTGTTCATAGACATCTTTTCAAAGAAAATTTAGAAAAAATGGGACCTAATCAAAGTTAAAACTTTTGTACATCATAGGAGTTATCCTAAAAAATGAAATAATCCTATTAGTTAGGTCTCTCTAGTGAAATAGAACCAACAGGGGATATCTGTTAATATGAGATTTTATAAAAGTCTCTCACACAACTGTGGGGGTGCATGAGTCCAAATATCATAGGGCAGAATGCACAAGTCCAAATTCTGTGGGGCAGGCAGTGAGCAGGCATCTCCAATGTTCTTTGATGAATTCCCCAGGGGAGGGTGACTGGCTGAAGAATAAGTGAAAGTTCTCTCTCTTCTCCCTTAAAAGTCTTCAACTGATTGGGTTAAAACCAGCTGATTGAATTCTCTCATTGTGGAAGACACTCCCTTCAATGATGTAATCAACCACAGATGCAATCAATTGACTGATGATTTAATAAACCTGCCTTCTGGTTTATTACCAGATACAAATGTCCTTACAGTAATGGTTAGGCCAGTGCTTGCTTGACCAGACACCTAGGCACCATCCCCTGGCCAATTTGACACATGAACCTAACCATCACAGTCCAAACCTTTCCAATTTGGCAGCTATATATGTCACCTTAAACCATACTTAATGTCTAAATAGAACAGTAAAATAGACATAGGTTTGGCCTAACAATGCTCAGCTGTCCTGTGTACAACCAAAAATGCACTAAACCTCCAGAGAATAGGGGACAGGTCCTTGGGTAACATTCACTCTAAAATTTGATATCCTATAACTTACATACTGTGAAGTGAACAATACAACTTATGTCACATGATAAAGGGGTAAGATTGAGAAGAACAAAGATATTTGCTTTATGTACAAATACAAACATACTTACAAAACAAGGAGGAAGTATTCATGCAATCATAGCCCTCATTTCTGTAACAGGTCATGTGGTCATGGTTCATATTTATCACTACTTTATTCCACTACCCAATCCATGTTCCCTTTACCATCAGCAAACTATTCAGTTAACCATAATTCTTTGCCTTGTGTGGTGACCCAAACCTTCATTCCTGAAGTTTCTAGGCTATTGGTAGTCTTGCCTGGATTGGGTTGTTGCAGTTTTCCATTGACATTAATCACAGGGTGTGGTAGTAATAATAGATGCCCTAGCCGATCTCCTGTATTCCACTAAAACTCTTTTTTCCTCCATTGTGTAGTTGCAGTCCTAATTCCCCTTGATACTCAGGATCAATCATCCCAGCCAGCACAGTAATCCCCTTCCTTGCCTGTTGATCCAGACACATCAGAATCCCAAACTGGCCAGGTGGCAGTCTTAACTTCCAATTCAATGAAGTTATTGTTGTGTTTCATGGTAGGAGCACTCATCATTTTGGAACTAAGTCTTGTAGACCAGCAGAGCTTAAGGTTGCAGGGACAGGAAGCAAAAAATTTTCCTAGTGGATCCTTAGGGGTGAAACTGAGTGGTGCCTCAACCCTTTCCACCCCTTGATTCCTGGACCTGTGAATCCTGGCTATGGGAGAAAGAGCTCCATAGAGTGGATGCAGATGCAGAGCATACACAGCCTCCTGGAGAGCACTGCAAATCTCTGCAAGGTGTTGCTACTTAGCTGGCACCATAATAGAGTATTCAAAAGGCCATTCCACTGTTCCATCAATCAAGCAGCCTCTGGATGATGGGAAACATGGTAATAACAGAGAATTCCATGATCTCATACCCATCCCCACACTTCATTTCCTGTGAAGTAGTTTCCTTGATCAGAACCAATGCTGTGTGGAATACCATGATGATGGATAAGGCATTCTGTAAGTCTGAAGATGGTAGTTTGGCAGAAGCATTGTGAGCAGGGAAGGCAAACCCATATCTGGAGTATGTGTCTATTTTTTTTACAATAAATCACTGCCTCTTCCATGATGTAAGTGGTCCAATGTAATCAACCTGCCACCAGCTAGCATTCTGATCACCTTGGGGAATGGTGCCATATCAGGGACTGAGTGTGGGTCTCTGCTGCTTGTAGATTGGGTGCTCAGCAGTGGCTGTGGCCAGGTTTGTCTTTGTGAGTGGAAGCCCATGTTGCTGAACCCTTGCATAAACTCCACCCCTTCTACCATGACCACTTTGTTCATGAACCCATTGGACAAGACAAGAGTGGTTGGGGAAAGAGGCTGACTGGTATCCACAGAACAGGTCATCTTATCCATCTGATTATTAAAATCTACCTCTGCTTAAGTTACCCTCTGGCAAGCATTTGCATGGGACACAAATATCTTCATGTTTTGCCTACACAGGCCAAAAACTGTTTCTCAAAAGGAGAGTAGTTACCTTCAGAGAATTGTGAGGCTTTTCTCCAATATCCTAAGGACTTGCATTGTGATTTTCCGATATAGGAGCCTGCCAAAGTCTCCAAACAACATCTTTATTTGCTACTGACACTTCTGGCAACAATGGATCAGCTGGCTCATATGGTCAAAGTGGCAGAGCTGTATATACAGCAGCCTGGAACTGTCACAGAGCCTCCTTTTGCTCCAGTCCCCATTCAAAACCAGAAGCTTTTCTGGCCATGGGTAAAAGGGCCAAAATAGCAAACCCAAATGATGAACATGTTGTTTCCAAAATCCAAAGGGGAAACTAAGAGTTGTGCCTCATTTTGTCATAGGAGGGTTGTTCTAGTTTGCTAATGCTATGGAATGCAAAACACCAGAGATGGATTGGCTTTTATAAAAAGGGGGTTTATTTGGCTACACTGTTACAGTCTTAAGGCCATAAAGTGTTCAAGGTAACACATCAACAATCGGGTACCTTCACTGGAGGATGGCCAATGGTGTCCGGAAAGCCTCTGTTAGATGGGAAGGCACATGGCTGGCATCTGCTCCAAAGTTCTGGTTTCAAAATGACTTTCTCCCAGGACGTTCCTCTCTAGCAAGCTTGCTCCTCTTCTAAATGTCACTCACAGCTGCACTGAGTTCCTTCTCTTTGAGTCAGCTCATTTATATGGCTCCACTGATCAAGGCCCACCCTAAATGGGTGGGGCCATGCCTCCATGGGAATATCTCATCAGAGTCATCACCCACAGCTGGGTGGGGCACATTCCAAGCAAATCTAATCAGCACCAAAACATCTGCCCCACAAGACTACATCAAAGATAAAGGCATTTGGGTGACACAATACATTCAAACTGGCACATTCCACCCCCCGGACCCCAAAATGACATTATCTTTCCAAATACAAAATGCATTCATTCCATCACAATATCACAAAAACTTAAATCATTTCAGTAACAAAAGTTAAGTACAAGATCCTATCAAAATGAATTACAGGAATGGTGGGTCCTAAGGCATAATTCTCCTTTAGCTTTGGATCTGTGGACTTAGAACAAGTTATATGCTTCCAATATACAAAGGAGGGACATTCATAGGATAAACATTCCCATTGCCATAAGGAGAAAGATTAAGGAAAACAGGGTTAACAGGACCAAAACAGTTCCTAAAACCCGCAGGACAGACTCTATTAGATTTCAAAGTCTGAGAGTCATTTACAGAACAACGTTGCACCCTTGGGGCTTGAGAGAGCGGGAGTCTAACCCTTCCTAAGGGCCTTTGTGGCAGCCCTTTCCTCTCCAAACGCTTGGGTGAGTGCTCCAACATATCTACACATTGGGGAGACCACTTTCTCGGCCCCACCCTCCTCAAACATCAGGGCAGCTCCCAGATTCCCTTCCATCTCTGGGGCACATGCTCAACCCCTTCAGAACAGTGTGGTGGCAGCCAGGCTCTCCCCAATTCCCTGGGAATGTGCTCCACCCTCTTTGGGGCTTGGGGTGGCAAGACATTTCCTGAGCATCGAGGTGGAAGGCCCGCCCTCGACCTCCAGGGCAAACTCACCCTTTCCATGCATGTGGGCCACTCCGCTCTCCCAGCCCAAGACCTCTTGACTCCAGACCTCAACCTCCATGGCTCTGTCTTTGAAGAAATTTTTCCTTCAGTTTGTTCCTTGTCTGTCTTCTCCAGTCCAGACTGGCAATGGCTCTGTCTGTAAAGATCTCGCAAAAATTCTGTTGGCTTCGCATGAAGCATGCAGGGGTCAAAGCCATCAGACAATAGGACTTTCCACAAATCCTTTCTGGATAATTCCATCTCCAATCTTGGCTTGTACTGAAATGGCAGCTGGGTTCCATCTTTGGTTACATCCTCACATTGGGCTGTAGCTTCTGGGATTCCACCCCCTGGAAGCTCATAATTTTCCAAGCCATCAGCTTCTGGTTTCTTTGAACCCAAGAGTTCAGTTCTAAGCTTATCTCTCTCTGCTCGCATTTTACTATAAGCTGCAAGAAGAAGCCAGGGTACCTCCTCCACATGTAGTCTGGAGATCTCCTCAGCTAAGTATTCCAGGTTGTCACTTTCAAATTCTTGCTTCCATCTGACATGAGGATTCAATTTTGCCAAATTCTCTTCCACTTTAAAACAAAAATCACCTTTCTTCCAGTTTACAACACATTCATCATTTCTGCTCAAGTCCTCAGCAGAAGTATCTTTAGAGTCCATATTTCCATAAACAGTCTCTTTAAAGCAGTTTTGGCCTTTTCTATCAAGCTCCTCACAATTCTTCCAGAATCTTCCCCTTATCCATTTGAAAAGCTGTTCCAACATGTTTGGTATTTGCAGACTCAGCAGCAAAAGCACCCCACTTCTCTGGTACCAAAATCTGTTCTAGTTTGCTAATGCTGCAGAATGCAAAACACCAGAGATGGATTGGCTTTTATAAAAAGGGGGTTTTTTTGGCTACACTGTTACAGTCTTAAGGCCATAAAGTGTCCAAGGTAACACATCAACAATCGGGTACCTTCACTGGAGGATGGCCAATGGTGTCCGGAAAGCCTCTGTTAGATGGGAAGGCACATGGCTGGCGTCTGCTCCAAAGTTCTGGTTTCAAAATGGCTTTCTCCCAGGACGTTCCTCTCTAGCAAGCTTGCTCCTCTTCAAAATGTCACTCACAGCTGCACTGAGTCCCTTCTCTTTGAGTCAGCTCATTTATATGGCTCCACTGATCAAGGCCCACCCTAAATGGGTGGGGCCATGCCTCCATGGGAATATCTCATCAGAGTCATCACCCACAGCTGGGTGGGGCACATTCCAAGCAAATCTAATCAGCACCAAAACATCTGCCCCACAAGACTACATCAAAGATAATGCATTTGGGAGACACAATACATTCAAACTGGCACAAGGGTCCATATGCAACACCTTATCCTTCACCTCAGAAGGGGTATCTCGATGTGCCCCACACCACTGGACACCTTGAAATATTACTGAGGTGGAAAGCCCCTGCAATTTTTTTTGGATTTATCTCCCATTCCGTGACACATAAATGCCTTGCCAATGAGTATAGAGTATTTGCTACTTCTTGCTCCCTAGGTCCAATCAGCATGATAACAATATAATGGACCAGTGTGATGTATTGTGGGAGGGAGAAATTGTCAAGGTCCATGCAGATAATGTTATAACATAGGGCTGGAGAGTTGATATAAGCCTGAGGTAGGACCATGAATGTATACTGCTGGCCATGCCAGATGAAAGCAAACTGTTTCTGATGGTTCTTACTAACAGCTATTGAGAGAAAAGAATTTGCCAGATCAATAGATGCATACCAGGTACCAGGGGGTGCATTGATTTGCTCAAGCAATGATACTACATCTGGAACAGCAGCTGCAATTGGAGTCACCATCTGGTTAAGATTACAATAATCCACTATAATCCTACAAGACCTATCTGTTTTCTGCACAGGCCAAATAAGAGAGTTGATTTGGGCTGTGGTCAGAAGTACCACCCCTGCATCATTCAAGTCCTTAAACGTGGCAATCTCAACAATCCCTCCAGGAATCCAGTATTGATACTGATTTACTATTTTGCTAGGTGGGGGCAGTTCTACTGGCTTCCACTTGGCTTTTTCTAAAATAATAACCCTCATTCCATGAATCAGGGAACCAATGTGGGGATTCTGCCAGTTGCTGAGTATGTCTGCTCCAGTAATGCATTCCAGAACTAGGGAAATAACCACATAATGGGTCTGGGGACCCAAAGGAACCACTGTGAGATATTCCTGATCTAAAATTCCATCAATCACCTAACCTCCATAAATCCCTACTCTGGCTGGTAGACCAGAGTGATGTTTTGGGTCTCCTGGAATTAATGTCAATTCTGAGCCAATGTCTAATAATCCATGAGACATCTGATCATTTCCTTTTCCCCAATGCACAGTTACCGTGGTTAAAGGACATAGGTCCCCTTGGGGAAGGCTGGGAGGAATATTAACAGTATAAATTTTTGGCAGTATAACAAGATCCTTCCCCAAGGGTATCCAGCCTTCCCCTCATTCAAGGGACTCTGGGTCTGTAAGTGGTGTCACATCTGGCAATTGATTAAAGGGCCATGTCTCTCCTTTTTATTCAAGTTAGACTTTTGTTCACTTGACCTAGAATTCTTCTGTGTATACAGATCAAACAAAAATTCAGTAGACCATCCATCTATTTTACTTCTAGGTACTCCACTATTTACTAGCCAGTGCCATAAGTCTCTGCAAGTCAGATAATTTTCACTGCTTCCTTGAGCCTACTGTCAATTATGGAAGCCAAGCTCACCTTGTCCCTGGTGATTAACTGCTGCCACGTGGCTTCTGGCAGTTAGGATTCCAATTATCCCCAGTCTGTTTAACGATTACTGCTCAGTGACTGCAGTTCCCACAGTAATATCTGACCTACAGGTAAGGGCTACTACAGAGCTCTTTAGGGATGATAGAGCTAGTCTCAAATTTATTCCTCACAGTCCTGGTAAAATGTGTGTCTTCTGGACATTCCTGGGGTATATGAGCTGGTCTTCCATGATAAATCCACTCCAACATTCCAATCTCTCTAAGCCTTTGGATCCCCTCCTTTACATTATACCAGGGCATTTCTGGCATTTTGACCTCAGGTAATGTTGGCCACTTTTTGATCCATTTTTCAGCCAACCACCCAATCTAACTGTTAACTCCCTTTCTAACCCTTCAATCTACAACCCTGAATGCATATTCACTGCTTAGCAGGACAATATTAATAAAGTCAGCCTGATCCAATTTTATATTCTTTCCAGCATTGTCCCACATCTTTAATATCCCTTCCCACACATATTCCCCTGATTTCTGTCTACATAAATTGGAAAACTCATGCAGTTCTTTTGGAGTATAGCATACTTCATCATGGGTCACACTTTGTACATCACCTTTCAGGCCTTGTTGGAACTTTAGTATAGATATAGGTCTGGAAGAAAAGACTGGTTGTGGTGATGAGTCATGAAAAGAATTAGAAGTGTCCTTCAAACAAATTACCTCAGGACATTCTGTTGCAGTTTCATCTGCTGAAACAGGATTAATCTATCCAGACAGAGGAGTGAGGGCTGCTTCCTCAGGGAAGGTGAATACAGGTTTAGCAGGCACTTAAGGGTTCATGTCTTTAGGTTGAGGCTGGTTATCAGGCTCCTCAGGCCAGACTGGAGGTCTGGAAGCTGTTTCCTCAAGCAGGCTGTAAGTTGGGTACCTGTTTCCACAGGGTAGTCCATTATAGGTATGTGTAGCAAAGACTTAGTAGAATCCAGGGTTCCAATGTCCATACTGCCATCATTATCAACCCATATGAACCATCCCAATTTTCAGGATCCCATTCTCTTCCAACTAATGCCTTTAACAGCAGACACACTGTGAAGTTGAGATTTTAGCTTACATTGTAAATCTGCAACATGCACAATGAGACTCTGGGCCTGGTTTTCAGAGATCTCAAGTCTTTGACCACAGGAAATAAGATTTTCTTTCAGGACACACATAGAAATCTTTACATCTGTCATATGATGTTTATGTTTCAAATTTGAGGTCTTCAACTCATCCCTTTCTCTTATAACTGTATCCAGCATATCTAAGAACACCCAGTCAACACCATTATACCTCTTACCTCCAAAAATCTCTGTTACAGTGTCAAAAACACTGTCACCCAGAGACTTGCTTCATACAAGAGTATGATTAGGATAATCAAACAGTGATATTTTGGGCATTTCCATTGACAACTCATGCCATGGATTGTCAGTGCCATCTTGATTATTGGAAATTAAGTCATTTGCGCATCTGAATCTATTCAGAGTAGAAAACCAATTGTAAAAGCCCATTTTATGTTTCTGTTTCTCAAGAATTACTCCTGATACCAAGCCTTATTATGTACAGTTCTCTAGGGAAACAGAACCAACATGAGATATCTGTGATTATGAGATTTCATAAAAGTGTCTCATGCAACTGTGGGGGTGCATGAGTCTAAATTCTATAGGACAGAATGCACAAGTCCAAATTCTGTAGGGTAGGCCATGATCTGGCAAAACATGATCTTTGATAAACTCCCCAGGAGAGGCTGACTTGCTGAAAAAGAAGTGATTCTCTCTCTTCACCTTAAAAGTCTTCAACTGATTGTGTTAAATCCAGCCTTCTGGTTCATTATCAGCTACAAATGTCCTTGCAACAATGGTTAGGCCAGTGCTTGCTTGACCAGACACCTGGGCATCATTTCCTGGCCAAGTTGACACATGAACCTAACCATCCCAACAACCTACATAGTCAGAGAAATTATTTGGAAAGCACATGTCCAATGAAGTTTCAATGTCCAGAATATGTAAAGCTATCCTTCAACTTAACAACAGAAAGACAAACAACCCAATAAAAAATAGGCAGAATAGTTGAACAGATATCTCTCCAAAGATGATGTACAAATGTCCAGAAAGGACATGGAAAGATACAATCATTAGTCATCAGGGAAATGCAAATCAAAACCACAAGGAGAAGCAATTTCACACCCATTGGAATGTCTTCTATCATAAAAAAATGGAAAATAACAAGTGTTGGAGATGATGTGGAGAAATAGGAATACTCATTCATTGCCTGTGGTAATACAAATTGGTCCAGCCACTTTGGAAGACAAATTGACAGTTCCTCAGAAAGCTAATAATAGAATTACCATATAATCTGGGAGCTCACTAAAAGGTATACCCCCAAGTGAATTGAAACCAGGAACACAGATATTTTTCCACCAATATCCATAATGGTATTATTACCAATTGCCCAATGATGGATGCAATCAAGGTGTCCATCAACAAATGAATGGATAAATAAAACATTGTATATACATACAATGGTATATTACTCAGTCATATAAAGGAATGAAATCCTGATACATATGATAACATGGATCAACCTTGAAGACATCGTGTTGAGTGTAATAAGTCAGACAGAAAAGTACACATACTGTATGAGCTCACTAATTTGGAACAATTAAGCAAACTCATAGAGTGAGAAACTAGAATATGGTTACCAGGGGTGGGGAATGGGAAGCTAAGGCTTAAATTGTACAGGGTTCCTATTTGGAGTGATGGAATGTTTTGATAATGGGTGGTGGTGATGGTAGCACAACACTGTGAATGCAATTAACAGCAATGAAATATATATCTGAATGTGATTAAGGGGGGGAATTGTTAGACTGTATGGCAATAGAATATTTATTTTTAAATCTGGTAACTACACTGTACAAACAGTGATCCCTAAGTTAAACCATGGACTTAAATTAATACTACCTTTATTTAAAATGTGCTGACATTAATCATAACAAATGTTCCACACCAATGCAAGATGTTAGTGGTGGAGTGGTATATGGCAATCCTGTACTTTAAGCATGATTTTTCTATTAACCCACAACATCTCTAATAAAATTCATTGAGGAACTTTAAATACTTATTTATAAGTGATATAAACCAGTCTGAATAACCTACCTACTTTATGAGGCCAAGTATATGACACACTGGAAGAAGTAAAACTGCAAAAGACAGTAGAGAATCAGTGGATGCCTGAGGTTCAGAGGAGGAAGGCAGGGATGAATGGGTGGGTCACAGGCTACTTTTAAGGTGGTGAAATTATTCTTTATGATATTATAATGGTGGATATATGACATTACACACTTGTGAAAATCCATATGATTCTCTAGCATAAAGAACAAACCATAATGTAAACTATGGACTTTAACTGTAATGTATCAATATTTTTTCAACAATTATAACAAATGCAACACACTGTTTTCATTTCCTGGTTGCTAAAACAAAGACCGTAAAATGAGTTGGCTTAATAACAGGAATCTATTGGCTCAGGGTTCAGGGGCTGGTGTCTTCTGGCCTGTCAGCAATCCTTGGAGTTCCTTGACTTCTCTGTCATGTATGAATGCACATGCTGACATCTTCTTTTTCCTCTGGGTTTCATTGACTTCTGATCTCTGGCTGCTCCCTGTGGCTTCTCTCTCTCTCTCTCTCTCTCTCTCTCTCTCTCTCTCTCTCTCTCTCTCTCTCTCTCTCTCTCTCTCTGTTTATAATGGATCCCAGTAATCCAGATTAAAGTACAACCTGATTCTGTAGGACCACACCTTAACTGAAGTAATTTCTAGAAGATATTTTGTTTACAATAGGTCCATGTTCTGGTTTGCTAATGCTGCCTTTTTGAAAAACACCAGAAATGGATTGGCTTTTATAAAAGGGGGTTTATTTGGTTACACAATTACAGTCTTAAGGCCATAAAGTGTCCAAGGTAACACATCAACAATCAGGTACCTTCACTGGAGGATGGCCAACGGCATCCAAAAACTGCTGTTAGCTGGGAAGGCATGTGACTGGCATCTGCTCCAGAGTTCCAGTTTCAAAACAGCTTTCTCCCAGGATAGTCCTCTCTAGGCTGCAGCTTCTCTCCAAAATGTCACTCTCAGTTGCTCTTGGGGTGTTTGTCCTCTCTTAGCTTCTCTGGAGCAAAAGTCTGCTTTCAAAGGCCATCTTCAAAATGTCTCTGTAAACTGTAGCTCTCTCTCAGCTCCTGTGCATTCTTCAAAGTGTCCCTCTTGGTGGTAGCAAGCTTGCTTCTTCTGTCTGAGCTTATATAGAGCTCTAGTAAACTAATCAAGGCCCACACTTAATGGGCAGGGCCATACATCCATGGAAGTTGTCCAATCAGAGTTATCACCTACAGTTAGGTGGGTCATATCTCCATGGAAACAAAGAGTTACAATCTAATCAAAACCAATAGCATCTGCCCACACAAGATTGCATTAAAGAACATGGTGTTTTGGGGGATGTAATACATCCAAACTGGCACAATCCACAGCCCACTAAAATGTAGACCAAGACCAAGAACGTGTCTGAATTGGGGTACATGATTGAATCCACCACACACACTAACACAAGGTGTTAATAGGAGAAACTGTGTGTGTGGGAGGAGAGGGAAATTTCTACTTTCTCCACAATTTTTCTATAAACCTAAAATTGCTCTAAAATGAAGTCATTAAAATAAAAAAAATAAAGCTTTTCTTCCATGTGGATAAATTATATCCTTTTACTACATAATAAATATTTAAATACAGCAGGGTTTGTTCTGTAAAACCTACACTATTCAATTGATCTATTTATTTTTGTGTCTCTTGTGCATTTTTTAAGATTTTGGATATTTATTATAGTTATAGGCAATCTTATAATAAGGAGACAGGAAAATTATAAGGTGAAAGCTGCTCATAATAAATAGAGAAAACCAATACTATGGAATATAACAGAAAACAATTTAAACTTAAGCAAAAAGATGATATAAAATCTTTCTTTTACTACCATGGTAAGAATACAAAGTTTCAAGTTAATTATGGGGTAGCATAATTTTGTGGAAGTGTTACATTCCTAAAGAGCTTCAACAAATCAAAATATACACAATTTAAAATTAAATTTCCTGTAGAAATAAATGAAAAGTGGAAAGGATATAGCCTTAATGTGCATTAATTTACTAAAACGTTTGCAATAATTTTGAATTATTGCTGTGTTTATGTCAGTATTATAACTAATATTTCTGTATATGTTCTCTGTTTCATATATTTTTCATTAGAGAAGTTGTGGGTTCACAGAACAATCATGCATAAAATACAGACTTTCCATACACCACCCCACCATCAACACCCTGCATTAGTGTGAATATTTGTTACCATTGTATTGAAGTTTTCAACTATTTTTGTAGAGGTGTCTACTTCTCCCTTCAGTTTTGTCCGAGTTTGCCTCATGTATCTTGGGGCACAGTGGTTGAGTGCATAAATATTTATGACTTATTTCTTCTTGGTGGATTGCCCTTTTTATTAATATACAGTGTCCTCCTTTGTCTTTTATAACAGGTTTTGAGTTAAAGTCTATTTTATCCAACATTAACACAGCTACACCTTCTGGTTTTTTTGTTACTATTAGAATGGGATATCTTTTTCCATCCTTTCACCATCATCCTATTTGTGTCTTTGGTTCTAAGTGTCTTCTAAACAACATAGAGTTGGATCATGCTTTTTATCAATTCTGACAATCTGTGTCCTCTGAATGGGGAATTTAATCTATTAAAATTCAGTGTTATACTGTAAAGGCAGTACTTACTTCAGACATTTTGTCCTTTGGTTTTTGTGTCACATCTTTTTTTGTCTCTCTTTTCCTTTATTGCAACCTACATTTCTGTATTGTTAGTCTTTTATGATGTATCTGATCCCTTTCTCATGTCTGTTTTGGTATGTTTTCAAATACATCCTTTGTTGTTACCCTGGGGTTTACAACCTATATTTATAATCCACTAATTTGAAAAGATTGTATCTTAACTTCAATAGCTTATATCTTCTCTCCTACTATATCCCCATTTCCTCTCTTTACATTATTCCCCACTTTACCACTTTCTATTTCATGTCTGTTATCAGGAAATATGCCTTTAATTTTTCAATTGCATTCTGACTCTTACAGGAATTAAAGTGTAGTGAGGTATATTAAGGACAGTACTAACAGGTTTTACTTTTACCCTTTCAGTCTTTCAGTTACTCTTACAAAAGTTCTTCATTCACACTACTCCAAAACCCTCTTTCCTGTCTTTTCCTTTTGACATGCAGAATTCCATTTAGTAATTCTTTTAGGGGAGGTCCTTTTTGATGAGCTCTCTTAGTTTCTGTTTCTCTGTGAATATGTTAAATCCCCCCTCATTTTTTTCTTTATTAGAGAAAATGTGGGTTTATATCATAATCATGCATAAAATACAGGATTCCCATGTACCCAACATCACCATCTTGAATTGGTGTGTAAATTTTGTTACAATTGAAGATAGCCTATTTTTATAATTATACTATTAATTAAAGTACTTGGCTCAACAATGAGCTCATGGTGTAGGGTAGTTCCATGAAGTTTTAAAAATTTTATTCTGATACCATATATACAATCTGATTATTCCTCTTTTAGTCTTATTCAGATATGTATCTCAGTGCTGTAATTTGCAGAGTATTTTGCTACCATCACCCCCATCCATTTCCCAAACATTTTTGCCATCCCAAATAGGAACCCTGTACATTTTAGGCCTTAAATTCCCATTCCCTATCCCATTCCCATCTAATGGTAACCTATAATCTAGATTCTCACTCTATGAGTTTGCTTATTCTAATTGTTTCAAACAGTGAGGCCATACAATATTTGTCCTTTTGTTTCTGGATTATTTCACTCTGCATAATGACTTCAAGGTTCATCCATGGTGTCACATGTATCAGAACTTCATTCCCTTTAAGGGCTGAGCAATATTCTATGTTATGTATATACCACATTTTATTTAACCATTCATTGGATGATATATACTTGGGTTGCCTCCATGTTTTGACAATTCTAAATAATGCTGCTATGAATGTTGGTGTGAAAATATCTCTATGAGTCCATGCTTTCAATATTTTGGATTATATACCTCTTAGTAGCATTGCCAGGTCAAATAGTAGTTCTATACCTAGCTTTCTGAGGAACCACCAAAGTGTCTACCACAGTGGCTGCAATATATTACATTGCCACCAGCAATGAATGAGTGTTCATACTTCTCTCTGTCATCTTCAATTCTTGTTATATTCCATTTGGTTTAATTGCTTTCATTCTAATGGGGGTAAAATGGAATCTTATTGCATTTTTAAATTCAATTTTAATGACATATATTCACAAACCATACAATCATCTACAGTGCACAATCAATTGTTTGCAGTAACATTATATAGTTGTGCATTCATTACCACAAGCAGTTTTGAACATTTTCATTACCACACACACAAAAAGAATAAGAATAAAATTGGAGTAAAAAGGAACACCCAAAACATCCCATAACACATCCCTCCCTATTTCTTTTTCTCCTCATTTTTCTACTCATCTGTCCATACACTGGATAAAGGGAGTGTGAGCCACAAGGTTTTCACAATTACATGGTCACCAAATGTAAGTTATATAGCTATACAATTGTCTTCAAGAATAAAGGCTACTGGCTTGCAGTTCCACAGTTTCAGGTATTTTGTTCCAGCTATTCCAATACACTAAAAACTATAAAGGGATATCTATATAATGCATAAGAATAACCTCCAGAATCACCTCTCAATACTATTTGAAATCTCTCAGCCACTGAAACTTTATTTTCCTTTCATTTCTCTTCCCCCCTTGTCATCCAAGAATGCTTTCTCAATATCACAATGCCAGGGCCAAGCTGATTTCCATAAGTCTTTTATTTGATTTTGTGAAGTACTTCTCCAGTATCTATCATCTGCCAGAGTTCTAAGCAAGTGGGTTTTGTCCTTTCATTAGCTGATTCGGAGGAAAGACTTTTCCAGAGAATGTCTTTCATCGCCATGCTAATTGCATCACCTCTAAATTATATTTTGTTCACATAAAAACATGCAAATGAATCTTCATAGCCACTTTATTCATAATAGCCCCAAATTGGATATAACAGAGATGTCCTTCAGTGGGAGAATGATTGAACAAACCACTGCACATTCATATCATGACATACAGCCAAGCATTAAAAAGGAACAAACTACATAGACATGAAACAGCCTGAATGAATTTCTAGGGAATTATGCTGAATCAATAAAGCCAATCAATAGGTTACATTATACTGTTTTTCCTATTCCCTTTACAGTCTTGAAATTACAGAATTTTAGCATTAGAAGACAGGTTTCTGATTGCCACTTTTAGGGATCAGAATTGGGGAATGGGATGACAGAGGTAGTTCTTGTTATAAAAGAGTAACATGAGTGATTTTTGTGATGACAGAAATACTGTATATTGCAAATGTATCAACATTAATATCCTAGTTGTGATATTGTACTATAGTTTTGCCTTTGGGGAAAACTGTGTACTCTATTATATTTAACAGCTTTATTAAGATATAATTCACATACTGTACAAGATGTGTATTTAAAATGCACAATGCAATGATTTTACAATATTCATAGAGCTGTATATTCATCACCACATCAATTTTAGAGCTTTGTCATCATCCTGTAAAGAACCTTATACTCAATATCAGACTTTCCCCATTTCCTTCTAACCCAAGACTTGGGTGACCGCTAATGATTTTTGTATAGAGATTTGTATATTCCAAACATTTCTTATAAATGGTGACAAAGGATATTTGGTCTTTCATTACTGACTTCATTCACTTAGCAAACTGTTTTCCTGAGTCATCCATGTTGTTGCATGCATCAATACTTCATTGGTTTTTATTGCCAAATAAGCATCCACTCTACTATGTATACATGACATTTTGTCTATCCATCCATCTGTTGATGGTTTCTTGGGTTCTTTCCATCTTTCAGCTACTGTGAATAATGTTTCTATAAACATTGGTGAACCAGTATCTCTTTTTTATCTCTTTTTTATTATTTATCTATTTTTTATCTCTTTTATTAATCTCTTTTATCTTTTATTATTTATCTCTTTTACCTCTTTTTTATCTCTTTTATTATTTATCTCTTTTTTATCTCTTTTTTATTACCTCTATGGGTTTGAAGAACTGTGACATATGGAAATTATATGTTTAACTTTTTGAAGAACTCACAACCTGTTTTCTGCAGTGGCTGAACCATTTTATAATCACACCAGAAATGTATGAGGATTTACATTTCTCTTCATCCTCTCCCACATTTGTTAGTCTCTGTGCTTTTAATGTGATAGACATATTAGTGCATGTTAAGGTGGATCTCATTTTGGATTTGATTTGAATTTCCCTAATGGCTAATGATGTTGAACATCTTTTCATGTGCTTATTGGCCATTTGTATCTCTTCTTTGGATAACTGTCTACTCAAGTCCTTGTCAATTTATTTCATAGTATATTTGTCATTTTGTTGTTGAGTATTAGGAGTTCTTTATATATTCTGGATTTTTTCTTTTTTAGGGAAGTCATGGGTTATAGAAAAATCATGCATAAAATAGAGGATTGCCATATACAACCCTATTATTAATACACTCCATTGGTGTGGAACATTCATTACAATTGATGAAAGCACGTTTTAATAATTGTACTTTGAAATATAGTCTGTGAATTAACTTAGGATTAACTATTTGTGTAGTGCAGTTCCAAGGATTTTTAAAAATTTTATTCTATTACCATATATACAACCTAATATTTCACCTTTTGACCACATTCAGATATATAATTCCATGTTATTAATGATGTTCAAAATGCTGTGCTTCTGATCTGGTTAAGACTAGAGCAAATCAGGTCAAAGGGTAAAGGTTGAAACTGACTGTATTCAAACTTCAGCTTCCATGTGAGACCAAGGGAAGAGATGTTTATTTGATGTAGGATCTATATTTTCTAAACAATATAACTTTTACAGTTTGTTCCAACACTACAATTACATGGAACTTTGAATAGGAAGTGAGCTATGGAAGTTCTGTATAGATTAGAATGAAATAGCAACACATCCTAAAGTAATATGGATGGAGAATAAAAATATATATTCAGGGCCCCCTGAAGAGCTGGAGGAGAATGCAGAGATGTTGGACTTCCTCACCTGGATTGTTGCTGATGCTCTCACAAACATTGGGGACTGACAGCTTGAGGTGCTGAGCCCTCTGTCTTGGGGCTGGCCCCTATGAAGTTTGCTGCTGCAAGGAGAGGCTAAACCTGCTTATAATTTTGCCTGAGTCTCCTGCTGAGTGCCTCTTTGTTGCTCAGATGTGGCCCTCTCTAACTAAGCCAACTTGGTGGGTGATCTCACTGCCCTCCCCTGCTACATAGGACCTGACTCCCAGGGGTGTAAATCTCCCTGGCAATGCAGGATATAAATTCTGGGGATGAATCTGGACCTGGCATCATGGGATTGAGAACATCTTGACCAAAAGGGGGATGCAAAATGAAACAAAATAAAGCTTCAGTGGCTGACAGATTTCAACTGGTGTTGAGAGGTCACTCTGGTGGACATCCTTATGCACTATATAGATAACACATTTTAGGTTTTAATATATTGGAATAGCTAGAAGTAAATACGTGAAACTACCAAACTCCAACCTAGTTAGCCTTGAATCTTGAAGATGATTGTATAACAATGTAGATTACAAGGGATGACAGTGTGATTGTGAAAACCCTGTGGCTCACACTCCCTTTATCCAGTGTATGGGTGGATGAGTAGAAAAATGGAGACAAAACCTAAATGAAAAATAGTGTGGGATGGGGATGATTTGGGTGTTCTTTTTATATTTTATTTTTTATTCTGATTCTGATTCTTTCTGATGTAAGGAAAATGTTCAAAAATAGATTGGGGTGATGAATGCACAACTATAAGATGGTACTGTGAACCGTTGATTGTACACCATGGATGATTGCATGGTATGTGAATATATCTCAATAAAACTGAATTTTTTAAAAAATGCTGTTCTTCCATCAAAACCACCCATTACCAAAATATTTCTGTCATTCCAAATAGGAACCTTATCAGATATATCATTTTCAACTATTTTCTCTCATTCCGTGGGTTGTATTTTCACTTTCATTGTAATTTTCTTTAATGCACAAAAGTTTTAAATTTTGATGAATTCCAATGCATCTATTCTTTCTTTTGTTGCTTCTTTCTTCTTTTTAATATACACATTTACACATATTAATTTCCCTCTGTGAATTGCTATAATTACTTCTCCCAAATTTTGGAATGATGTGTTTCCCTTTGCATTTATCTTAAAAATTTTGTAATTCCCCTTGTCATACCTTCTTTGTTCCCTTTGGTTATTCAGCAGTGTGTGGGTTTTTTCCACATACTTGTTAATTTTCCAAATTTCCTTTTGATATAGAATTCTAATTTCATTCCATTTTGGTCAAAGAACACACTTGTATTATTTCAATCATTTTTTAAATTATTAAGGCTTTTATTGTGGCCAATTATGTGGTCTATCCTGGTGAATGTTCTATGTGCACTTGATATCAATGCATAATCTGCTGTTTTGGAATAGATGGATAGATAGATGATAGATAGATAGATATTCAGTTTAGTTGATTTATGGTCCTCTGTGTTCTATATCCTTGTTGATATTCTGCCTACATTTTATATCTATTATTGAAAATGGGAATTAAGATCTCCAACTTTGATTGTTCATCTATTTCTATGTTCAATTCAGTTGCTTTTGGTTTCATGTATTTTAGGATTTGTTATCATGTGCATATAGGTTTATAATTATTAAACCTTCTTGTTGTATTGACTCTTTTGTCACTTTAAAATGTTCCTCTTTATCTCTATTAACACATTTTATGTTAAGGATTATTTCATCTGATATTAATATAGCCACTCTAGCTCTTAGATGTTTTATATTTGTATGATATATTTTCCAACTTTTTACTTTTAAATTATTTGTATCCTTGAATATAAAATTTTAAAATTTGTCCACTGTAGACATAAATGGATACTGTTTTGTATGCAACCAAAAATTTCTCCATTGGGATTAGATCTTCTCAAATGTATTTTTATTGTTTTTATGGATGGAGGATTTTACCCATCTGTTTGTTTTCTATGTTTGTTTTCTATATTCTTTTATTCCTCTGTTACTTCCTGAAGGCTTTCTTTCCCATTAAGTATAACATTTTAATTCTTTTAATAGGTTTTCTATGTATTTTTATTATTTTTTGTTGTTGTTGCCTTAGGGGTTATAGTTAGCTTATAACAGCATAGTTTGAATTAATACCAAGTTATTTACAATAGCATACAAAATATTTCTACATAGCTCCATTCCCTCTCCTTCCCTGTGTGCTGCTATTGTCATACAAATTGTATCTTTATACATTGCCCAATCATCAACACAGATTTATAATTTCATATTTAATGCTTTTGTTGGTAGGATAAGATTTACATCTTCCATCTTACTTATGGTTTACTATATAGCTCATAAAATTTTTCCCTTGTTCCAGCACATTTTTAGTTATTTTCTTAATAACTGCTCTAGAATTCAGAATATTTATCTTCAATTAAAAGAATCTACTTCAGATTTACACTACCTTTATTCCAGTAAATTATTGAAATGTTATCCTATATAGCTCTAGTCTTTCTTCCACTTTGTACACTATTATTAGAATTACTACTTCTACATGTTACAAAACAAACAATTGATTATTATCATTTTGTAGAGCTTTGTCTTTTAGAAAAGCTTAGAGAAGAAAAGAGACTAAAGTATATATTTATAAAATTTATTATTATATATTTCTTATTTACCATTTCTGGTTCTCTTCATTTCTCCCTGTAAATTGAATGACCATCTGGTGTCATTTCCTTACTCAACAGATTTTCTCCCACAATTATGTTGTTTTTTTTTCAAATATATTACAATTCTAAATGTTATAGACAGAACAATTCAACCATATACATATTGTTTTATAAAATTTCTTTTTAATCAGTTTAGAAAGAAAGGAGAAGAAATATGCAATTATATCAATTTTTACAATTAATTATGTTTATCTTTACTGACACTCTGTTTTTTCATGAGGATTCAAAATACTGTCCAATGTCACTTGATTTCCAGTGCCTCCACAACAAAACTCCTAGAGCTAATAAATAAATTCAGCAAAGCATCAGGGTACAAGATCAACATCTAAAAATTGGTAGTGTTTCTTTATGCAAGCAATGAAAAACTGGGACATGAAATCAAGAAAAAATTAATTCACAATAGCTACTGAAGAATCAAGTATATAGGAATAAGTCTAACCAAGTATATAAAGGACTTGTACATTGAGAACTATGAAACTTTTCTAAAATAAATCAAAGAAGACCTAAATAAATGGAAGGACATTCTGTGTTCAAGGATTGGTAGACTAAATGTCATTAAGATGCCAATACTACCAAAAGCAATTTATAGATTCAAAGCAAACACAATTGAAACTCCAACTTTCTTTGGAGAAATGGAAAAACCCATCATCAAATTTATATGGAAGAGTAAGGGATCCTGAATTGCTAAAGCCATCTTGGAAAAGAAGAATGATGTTGCAGGACTCACACTTCCTTATCTTAAAACTTATTACATTACATTATTTCCCACAATATCATCACCCCTTTTCAACATGAAAAAGTTAGTGTGGTCATGGCCTAGACATCCCTGAAGATCAAGAAAGTGATTAAACTAGAGGAAGGGGTAGCAACAAACAAGATGGAATTTAAGAAAGCATTATGAATACTTTATCTCTATATAATTTTCTTTCTCTTGGTTTCTAGGGTATTAGAATAGTTAGAAGGAAAGAACTGAAATGGCAGACTGCAACCCATATAATTCATTGAAGTTTTCTCTATAGCTACTTGTTAAGTTGTAATTTTAAAGTTATCACCTTTTTGCATATATATTATATTTCACAATAAAGAAATAACTGAAGGTGTGGAACTATAACCAATAATATTCTTTGAAATTTGCTAACTACTTGTTAATTGCTCTTGGCTAGGGGTGGGGAAAGATGGCAGCATATGGAGGTGGGGAATTTAGTTAGACCCTTGGAACAATAATCTGGAACAATAGTAGGGGGACATCTGTGACTGGACTTATATCATACACTAGTCTAGAAAGGGTGGATGAGCTGATATTGCAGCATAAGTGCTAAATGGAAATGCCCTCTTATAAGTTGTGGAGGTGAATGCATAACTATATGACTATACCAGGAATCATTGATTGTTTACTTAGAATGGATTGTATGGTGTGTGAATAAAACTGCTAAGGAGTAAACAGAGGGACACAAGTGCTAGAGAAAATGTGCAGAGTGGGATGTATCTATTTACTGTTGGTAGGGAAGCAGAAAGGTGCAGCCCATCTGGAGGGCAAGGTGGTGGTTCCACAGGAAGCAAACTATGGGATTGCCATAAGGTCCTGCAACCCCATTATTGGGTATATACTTGGAAATCTGAGAGCAGGGACATGAATGGACATTGCACTCTGGTGTTTATGACAGCAGTATTCATGATTCACAACGGATAGAGGTGCCTTAAGTGTACATCAACTGATAAATGGAATGGTAAACAGTAGTGTATATATTCAATGGAATATTGAGCAGTGGCAAGAAGAAATGAAGTTGTGCCATATGCAACTAGGTGATTGTACCTTCAGGACAGTATTTTATGTAAAATAAGCCAGAATTGAAAAGTTAAACATTATAAAACCTCTCTAATATTGACTAACTATAATGTACAATCTCTGAAATTTGAATCTGAGAGCATAGGCTATCAGGGGAATGCTTATGGTAAATGTTCCTAAATTTCAATCTCTTACAGCAGTCACATTTATTCATGAGTTGTAATTGTTATTTCTAACTTTTGAGATGATGAGCTGTTTATGTATAACCTTGTCACTCCCTGGAACTTTGGGTATCTGTGTGAAAACTGAGACTCAGAGCAAGAGGTTGGCAGCTATGAATTTCAGCATTACCCATACAGCAAATGTTAAAGAAGCTGAAAAAGAGATCAGACTTTATTTAGAGATATGAACAAAATGTAATTGGTTAGGACTAAGGTAAACCAGAATAAAGGGAAAAGAATGATATTGACTGATTTAAAACATCAAATTCTATGTGAGACCAAAGGAAGATATGTTTATTTGGTAAAAAAAATCTATATTTTCTCTAGCACACTATATAATTTAACTTATATGGTCAGTTTATTCAAACACCATAATTACATGGAACATTTTATATAGGTTAGCATGAAGCCCTAATACTTCCCAGAGTAATTTGGGTACAGAATAAAAATGTATTTGCAAAACCCCCTTGAAGGACTGGGGAAAAACTGGGGAATTCCTGATATTCTTGCAAGCATTAGGGACTACCATTGGAGTAGACCAAGCCCTCAATCTTGAGGCTTGCCCTCTTGAATCTTGTTACTGCAAAGGAGAGGCTAAGCCTACTTATAATTGTGCCTGAATCACCCAAAAAGAATCTCTTTTTCTGATCAGATGTGGACTCTTTCTAAGCCAACTCAACAGGTAAACTCACTGGCTTACTTCCTACATAGGACATGACACCCAGGGGTGTAAATCTCCCTGGCAACATGGGAAATGACTCCCAGGGATGAGACTGGACCTGGCAGCGTGGGACTGAGAAAGCCTTCTTGACCAAAACATGGAAGAGAAATGAAACAAAATAAAGATTAAGAGGCTGAGAGATTTCAAATTGTGTTGAGAGTTCATTCTGAAGCTTATTCTTATGCATTTTATAGATATCCCTTTTTCACTATTTGTGTATTATAATAGCTAGAAGGAAATACCTGAAACTGTTCAACTACAATCCAGTATCCTTGATTCCTGAAGATGATTGTCTAACTATATAGCTTATGCAGTGTGTCTGTGTGATTGAGAAAACATTGTGGCTCACATTTACTTTATCCAGTCTATGGACAGATGAGTAGGAAAAAGGGGGGAAAAAGTAAATGAACATGGGGGAAAAGGAGTAGGTGTTTTGGATATTCCTTCATACTTTTATTACTTTTTATTCTTATTTTCATTTTTGTTTCTTGGAGTAATTAAAAGATTCAAGAAATTGATTGTGGTGATGAATGAACAACTATGTCATGACACTGTGAAGAACTGACTGTATACTTTGGATGATTGTATGGTATGTGAATATATCTCAATAAAATTGCATTTAAAAATGAAAAAAAATGATATCAGGAAAAAAAAAAACTGCACTATTCATTATTGCCAAGAGATGGAAACAGCCCAAATGTCCATCAGCAGATGAGTGAATAAACAAACAGTGATATATACACATGATGGAATATTATGAAGGTGTAAGACAGAAAAAAGTCACAGAACATATAATAATGTGGATGAACCTTGAGGACATTATGTTGAGCGACATTAGCCAGAAACAAAAAGACAAATTCTGTATGGTCTCACTAATATGAATTAACATTAATGAGCAAACTTTGAGAGTTAAAAGCTGAGAACACAGGTTATCAGGAGATAGCAAGATGGTAGAGATCTGGCATTTGATGCTGAAGGAGTATAGAATGTTAAATAGGATTGATTGTGTAGATCCAGAAAGGATAGCATAATACTGTATCATGGTAGCACAATATTGTAAGTACACTGAAAAAAGATGTCTGTGAGTAAATTTGAATGAGGATGGATAGGGGCATGTATGACACCAGAATGAAAGATAGACAATAAAGACTAGGACTATATATCTTAGTGAAGCATAGAGTTGTCAATGATGGTGAATAAATGTACAAATATTAAAATGTTTTTTACATGTGGGAGAACAAATGAATGACAACCTTGCAAGGTGTTGCAAAAGGTACAGTATTGGGGAAAAATATAATCAATTCAATGACTAGGTTAGTACCTATTCACTGTTGGTAGGGAAGTAGAATGGTGTAGTCTATCTGGAGGACAGTGTGGTGGCTCCACAAGAAGCTAAGTGGGTGGCATAAGGCCTGCAACCTCATTATGGGGTATATACTTGGAATATCTGAGAGCAATGACATGAATGGACATTTACACACTGACATTTATGGTGGCAGTATTCACAATTTGCAATTGATGGAGGCAGCCTAAGGGTACAGCAACTGATGAACAGCATAGTGAACTGTGGTATATGTATACAATAGAATACTGAGCAGCTGCAATAAGGAATGAAGCTGTGAGACACACAGCTAGCTGAATGGTTATTGAGGACAGGATTTTGACTGAAGTACACCAGAAATGAAAAGACAAATATTAAAAACTCACTAATATGGACTAACTATAAGATGTAAACTCCGAGAATTGAATCTTAGAGCACAGATTATCAAGGGAAACCATATTGTAATGGTCCCTAGATTTTAAACTCTTACAGCAGTCACATCTATTCCTGCATTCTAATGGTTATCTTCAATTTCTGAAATGCTGAGCTCTTTGTTTATAACCTGGTTGGCCTCTGGAAATTTGGTATTTGTGTGACACATGAAACTCAGAGCTGGAGCTTGGCAGCTATGAACGTCATTATTAACTCATACAGCATATGTTCAAAAAGCTGAAAAAGAGTTCAGAATTCAATTAGAGATAAATATGAATGAAGCATATATAGCTAGGACTAAGGAAAATCAGGAAAAGTGTAAAGGACAATATCGACTGTGTTTTGAAACTTCAACTTCTGTGTGAGACTGTTCCAGTTTCCTAATGTTGCCAGAATGCAAAACACCAGAAATGGATTGGCTTTTATAAAAGAGGGTATATGTGGTTGCACAGTTACAGTTTTAAGGTCATAAAGTGTCCAAGGTAATGCATCAACAATTGGGTAATTTCACTGGAGGCTGGCCAATGGTGTCTGGAAAACTTCTGCTAGATGGGAAGGTGTGTGGCTGGTGTCTGCTCCAGAGTTCTGGTTTCAAAATTATTTTCTCCCAGGACATTCCTCTCTAGGCTGCAGCAGCATCTGGGAATGTGTTACTCTTTTTAAAGTACTCCAGTGATCCAATAATGACATGCTGAATGGGTGGAGCCACACCTCCATGGAAACATTCAATCAAGAGTTCACATCCTAATCAAAGGCATCACTCACAATTGGGTGGGTCACATCTCCGTGGAAACACCCAATCACAAGCTTCCAAACTAATCAACACCAATACATCTGCCCCCACAAGACTGTAACAAAGATAATGGCAATTTGGGGACATAGTACATCCAAACTGGAACATTCCACCCCCTGGACCACAAAACGACATGATCTTTCCATATACAGAATACATTCATCCCAGCGCAGTAACACAAAACTTAAATCATTTCAGTAGCAATAGGTAAGTACAAGATGTCATGAAAATCAGTCAAATGTGTGGTCTTGTCTTAAAGTAAATTTCCCCTCTAGCTATGGACCTTTGAAACTTAGAACAAGTTATCTGCTTTCAATATAGAAAGGAGAGAGAGCCATAGGATAAACTTTCTCTTTGCCATAAGGAGAAATTGAAAGGAAAACAGGGTTCACAGGACCAAAACAGTTTCTAATACCCACAGGGCAAACTCCATTAGATTTCAAAGTCTGAGAGTCATTCACAGAATGTTGTATCCTTGGGGCTTGAGAGAGTGGGAGTCCAACCTTTTACAAGGGCTTATGTGGCAGCCCTTTTCTCTCCAAATCCTGGGGTGAGTGCTCCAATATACCCACACATTGGGGAGACCACCTTCTTCTGGGCCCCACCCTCCTCAAATATCAGGGTGCCACCAAGACTCTGCCTCTCCAGGGCAAAGACTCTTCTCTTTCTGAAAAGTGGGGTGGTGGCCAGGCTCTCCCCAATCCCTGGGGATTGTGTTCCACCCTCTCTGGGGCCTTGGGTGACAGCAGTCTTCCTGAACATTGTGGCAGAAGGCCCACCCTCTGCTGCCAG